>NC_083478.1:12162500-12260000 GCF_030014155.1 Tachysurus vachellii | reverse complement strand
GGTCCATGAAGACATGGACAGTTAAGGCTGGTGTGGAAGATATTTAGTAGCCTGCACAGAGCCCTGACCTCAACCCTACTGAGCACCTTTGGGATAATTTGGAAGGCTGACTGCACCCCCGGCCTCCTCACTCGACATTAGTGCCTGACCTCACTAACGATCTAATGGCTGAACAAGCAAAATCCCCACAGCCAGGCATCAAAATATTAAATCAGGTTATTAAAACAGCAAAAAAAAAAAAAAAAGAGAATCTGTAAATCTGTAATGGGATGAGTCCACAAACCTTTGGCCTTTTAGCGTACGCTATGACTTCTTTGAACAGACCCGTACTTGATATGTGCCCTTTTCATAAGCATGTTCCTTATATTTTTGTATACATCAACAAAAACACTGCGAACCATGCAAACAGAAGGGTGTGCCTGTCAAAACTAATTTAACTGCATTATAGAGGTCTTGCATGCATGTATTTGTATGTGTATGTGCATCATCAGCATAACACACAACACACAGTTGAGTCATACAGAAATTCCCAAAAACTGCCACCACTGGACAAAAAAGAGGAAACAACCACTCGCACAAGGACCTCACACAACCCCAAGCAGCAGCAGGCGAGCGAGAGTGGCGAGTTACCAGAATGTCCATCATGGCTCGGCGGATGGCAGCCAACTATTTTTACAATCCTCAACGTTGTTAAAAGCCTGGACACATGCATGTCATCCCCCCGCAGGCTGCGGACCTCTCCTTCACAAACACGTGCGCGGCACACACACACACACACACCATGGAAATGCAATGATGTACAAGAACAAACACACGCACACACAGAGGAAGAAAAAAGAGAAAGAAAGGGACAGTGCTTACTTCAAATGCATTGAGTTTGAGTGCTTATGCAGTATTCAGTACATTTGTGTTGTAAGAGATGCAATCAAGACTATAATTACATGAAGATGTTTTATAGTCAGATAAAAGACTTTTATCTAGATTGACATTCTGAAAGAAAGAAGAGTAAGTAGAAGTGGTACCAGGTCATAACTAACACTATACACAATAAAAAATAGACAAACTAGCCATAGTAAAAGCATGACAGTTGGCTTAAAATATCATATTTTTTATAAATAACCATACAATCTCAATGTACCTAATGTTAAATACACATACAATGGAGATAAACCGTCTACTCACCCCTGATAAAATGGCAGGTTTTTGAGATAAAACAAATAGTATATAAAATAACAAAAACAAGATAAATAATTTCAGAACATTTTCCCCCTTCAATGTGAAATTGAAACGTGTAAATATTGACTGAAAAACAGAAACGTTTCCTCAGAAATGATTACACAACAATAATCAGAAACAATCAGAAACAGGAGAAAAAACGTCTGACCTCAGACATGTAAACACATCAGACTAGTAAAATATTAGTCATTACTTTATTTATTTAGTCAACAATACAAAAGAGTGAATTAAAAATATCATGAACGCACATAACAGCTCAACTCATCGACGCATAAACATCTATGTATAATTAACTATTGCCAATAAACAAACAAACAAACTAATATTGTAATGGAGTTTTTAAAGTCACTTTGACTCACTGTAAGGGATATTTTGCCTTCAGCTTTTATCTAGCTGCGGTGTGAAAATCGCGCTATCCTATGTAGCTCAAATGTGTTTCTGAGTTCTTTACTTTTTTGAATGTGAACTTCCTGATTGCTTCAGTGATCTCGTTAACCCAGAATGAACCAGCTGGGAAATCCTGTCTAAAAGCATGGGAGAGGAGGTGGGAGAGAGAGAGAGAGAGAGAGAGAGAGAGATACTAGTATGGCTTATGATAAACAGCATGCTTAGGAGAAGCACACTATTTTTAAACCCCTGTAGACTCTCCTAAATTAAGATAAAGACAAACGTACTTTTTTTAGAAGACGTGTGGGTTTGATTACATTTAAAAGCTTGTTACACTTCACATAACATAAGTGCTATTGTCTGGTGTATTTTGTCATCTGGTGAATTCACTGTTCGGAAAAAGCATCAAAACTAATAGAGACTTGTATTGAACGATGTGATATCATCCACTGCATCATTTCAGTTATACTGTTCAGTCACATGTAATACTTCACAGATATGGCATTTTTACTCCAGCTGAAGCGTCATGCTTTCTGTCAGGGAATATGCTGAAATCAAGTGCTATTTTATTAGCTTTATTAGTTTTATATAAGATTTATTTGCAGTGATTATCGTGATAAATACAATTAGGACATGCAGCAATATTGGCCTTATATTAGTCTCTTATTGCCATCTTCTCATTCTCAGATCATTTTATTAACCTTTCTTGACGTTTATTATTTACTTTTTCAATTCTCTCTTGCTCTCATGTGACATTTTATTGCAGCTGATAGCAACAAAACTGATATTCGTTGCCATTTTCTGTACACCGAGTTTCTTTTGAGTTACTACTTCGCACAACTTAAATGTGTGAAAAAGAGTCGCGGTATACAAGTGAAGTTTCCAGGAAGACCAAGGTCACCAGACGACCCCATCATAGGCCCTACAACTGTGCCATCAAGCAGCTTCTGGGAGCTACTCGACCATGCAGCAAAGTCTGTCCCCTTGAGGAGGACATGCAGAGGGCACTGCAGCATTGGCACAGAGAACATCCACATCGGGCCCAGTGCTCAAGTACAAGCTTCCTTTATTCCTCTGAAACACCTGCCCCAATGACTCACTTGCTGTAAACAACTGGTTTCAATGGCCAAGTGACCAATGGCAAGTGTTAGCCCAGAACTACAAGGTGAGCACTTACTGACACAGAGACCAGACTCTGCCGTACCAACCAGAAGACAGAGTATGACCACCCGAGACATATGGCAACTCCATGACCGTCAAACAACATGCCAAATAGCGAGAGGAGCCCATAGACACTGTTACATAGTTCCGTTGTTCCACATATTACTGTTTAAAACCAGTTACAACCAGCCCCATAGCCACCAACTTTCCTTCTAATACCCTAGGGCCTCCACTCGACAATGAAAGCCAGCAGTGGAAGGGATATAAGTCAGAAGACCATGCACACAACATCCTTAACCAAAAGCTGTGCGACAAATTTCAGGTAAATCACCCTGACCGCCCTGGTCCACGCCCATAAATGAATACAACAATAATAACATTTTGGATATTTACTGGTAACAACAGAACACGTCATTTCAGGGCAAGAAAAAACATTTTGGAGTTAATAAAGTTTGGATTAAGCCGATCAAATTCAAGTGATCTGTCATACATTCTAACGCCATGATTCACAGCCCATTTGTGGTCCATTTGAGAACCCACTGTTAATATATAGTATACAGACATCAGGACCTAAAAACCTTTAAATATATATCAGAAATTATGCAAAAGGTAAACATGATTTTACTAATTAGTACATAAATCTGTTAACAAGTTAACAAATACTCATAAATAGTATAACACAATTAGTCTTATTCTAACAACGCCTATTGTAAAGTTAATTGTTGTATTTTTCTATTTATTAAATAATAACAACTGAGGTAAGGTTGCATCTTGTTTTTAGTGACTCGTGGCTGCTTTAAACCACATGTTCCCCACCAATGTATTAACTGTATTTCCCATCTAATTTAATACTTCAACCAAAAGCAGTAATTTCCTGCATTACAAATAGGAAGATAATACTTACATTGCCCCAGGTCTGGCAAAGTGAATATATTAATAAGCTGTTTGTTTGCCAGGGTGGTCTCTGATTATTGTCATATCTAAAAACACGAGTGCATGTGGCATGGCTAGCATCTCCTACTTTACTTCTCCTTTATCAAACTGAAGATGAGGGGAGGAAGATGAACTCAGCTAAAAAAAAAGGGGAAACGAGCAACAGACAAGAGAAGAAAAAGAAGGTAGAGAAAGGGAAGTTGGTAAAGCTGTACTGTGGAAAATACACAAAGACAGCAAAAGGCTAAAAAGTAGTCATAAGTAGAAAAAAAATGTAACAGTCAGTATCTGGGCTTATGATACACCAGCATCATGTTACTCATGACAGAGAACTAATTATTAAAAACAAGGTGGGAAAAACTCTTACTCATTGTTTTTAAATGCCGGCATTCCCCTATGATGTTATTATGGCAAAAAACATGGCAAGGAAACATGGACCAAATGCAGCGATGACCACGGAATGACATAAATGACTCATGCTTCCTTTTTAGGATCTGTCTTTTGTTATAGTTAAGAATGGCTAATCTCTTAGTGACTCCTTCAGACCAAAACATGAAGGACAAAAAAAAAAAATTGAGATAATTTGATGCAGGAAAAAACAAAAAGAATTTTTTTTTTGCGAGATTAATGTTTACAGTATCATTATACTCTATGAGTGATATGGTGTTCTCTAATAGTTAAAACTGAAATAATAAGTTGTTACATTTATTTACACATTTATTTACACATGTAATTACATATACTCATTAATTTATATATATATATATATATATATATATATATATATATATATATATATATATATATGTATGAACACAAGCAGGCACAGAATAAATCTATACACTAATATATATATATAATATAAGTAAGTAACAAAACAGGAGTAACAAAAACTTTCAGACTTTGATGTTCTTTCTAAGAGAGTAATTCCAAATGTACTCATCCCTCAACCCAAGTGTACACATTTTCACATATGAACCTATCCATTAAATCCATGTGCATTTGAGTACTGAATAAATAAAATAGCCTTTTGCTGTAGCTCCAACGTGGAGCCTGCCTCCGTAGAAAATGGATGAAAGATGGGAACGAAAACGCTTAGCATTACTACACTACATACGCCTGCTTCTTGCAATAGTAAACACTTGCTTTTGTTATTAGTTACACTGCAGTTACACGACAAGCCACAGTAATCATTACTTAGCAAGCATTGCAAGATTAATATCTGCAAAATAGGCAGAAATTACCACTCAAAATGCAGAGTGTGATTACGCCTGATATGAAAACATTCACTTTGCAGTCAGCTTTAAAAAGCAGAGCTACATGAGAGAAAGAATTGAATAATTAAAAAAGCTCATACATAATCACTGTTCATCATCAAATCACACGCGTGCTGTCTGTGTTATGTTCAAGCCGAAACATCTACGATACACCTAGCTGCTGTGTATTCAACGGTCATTGCTTAAAACGTAAACACGCGGTCAAATTTTAGTCTGTATATTGACATTATATATACACATTATATGTTTCTATTATTAATTATTATGTGTAATGGAGATATGCAAAGTAAGAATTTTATTGTTTGGACTAAACTGCATTGTTTTTGCTGTGAACTTGACAACATGCTCTTTTCAGCCATCCACATGGTTATACAGCATACAATCAAACGGTCATCTGTTAATCCCAGACAGTTTGATCAAACCTGAGTATCACATACTGCTGACTCAAATATGTCATCAAATATCATACGCAAATAGTTGATAAAGCATTGCACTACATACCATTCTGCGTATGGTTGTGCATGTGACAAACATGATACTCCTGATACAGAACTAACACCTGCTGACCAGTCTGTGATAAAAAAGTACAAAACTCATGACAAAACAGGCGTTGAACTGGAAAAACCTGTTTAGCGAGAAAAAAATGTTTTGTCAGTCTGGGGCTGTGTTTGTTTGTCTAACATATGGTGGATAGAAAGTGTGAATGAAGTTGTTCTAAGGTTCTTATTTGGACAAGGAAGATAGTAAGCAACAGCCAGTTAAGTTGGCTTAATTCCTAAAATGACGTCAGTTGATTTAACTCCATTTAGCAGTCTGGATGACATAAGAATTCTGAACTCGTTTGACAGTAAATGGCAAAGAAGTTTCCTCGCTGATGATAGTAAAACCTGCAAAAGAACATGCTCTCTGGTTATATAATACCCTAACAGAAATGAGTGACCATATCTGGAACGCGCCTCATCACCGAAGCAAGACTGGCTCTAATTCGGTGGTGCAACATGTTTAGAGAACATGGACAATAAGTAATTGCTGGACTGTTGCAGTGGTCTTTAACCAGTTAAGTTATATCTTATAAGCAAAAATGCAAAGCAGTCACCCTCTGGACAGAGAAAATAAATGATTATTTTATCAAGACATCAGTAGATTAGAATCTGTATGCTGTCTCTGTTCCTCACAAAATCACACAGCCATACCAGTGTGTTCATGTTTTTAAAGGTTATTAAAGGTCATGTGACTGCATGGATATCAACTCTACACCTGTCTGCTTACTTAGGCAAATTAAGCACACACAGACAGTTTCAGTATGTAAGACTCATTTGTCGTGCTAGTATAACGAATCTGATAACTTAAAGTTGTTTAATATGAATATTCTAAATAATCCAACACTCATGTTTATCAGGTTAAAAGACATTCTTCCATGATCTCATGGACTTCTTCCCCAAAAAGACACTGACAGCCATGCGCACACACACACACACACACACACACACACACACACAAACACACATTTAAGTGCAACATTTTGAATGACTTTCTATTTACTTCAGCGTGCTACTTTTGTGGGAACCGCAATCACTCCCTGATACACCACACATACACGTCCATTAACTACCTGTACAGAACTCAGCAGAAGTGAACTGAAGAAAATTTGCTTCCTGAACATTTTCCACCAAGTAGAAGAAGAGTTTTCCTCTGAGATTATTAAAGTTTTTTTTTGCACTTGATTATTGAAGTTTTTAAATGTAACAGTGCTCTCTGAGATTTTTTATTTTTTTTGATTGTTGTAGCCAAAGATGCTTCATTTTGCTGTGCCATTTTTTTTCTACATTTATGTAGAAAATTGTGAAAATTTTTGTGAAAGGAAAAGAATAAGAATTCTCTTTTAAACTCCTAATGAGTGAAGACACAAATGTAATTACTATGAAAGCCTATGAAAGCTGTACTTATGTTCGCCGCACATGAATCAAAGTGAACTTTCACTGAATGCTGTGTGACATCACCACAACATGTCCAGGCCAAAATCTGCAGAAAATCTGTGATAACTTTGAAAAAATTTTAATTCCTCTAAATATCAAAGGTTTGTCCACTTTTAAAATGCCCTTTGTACTTTTTACTGGCATTTTTAAGTAGACAAAAACAGAACAGTAAAGTTATGTGTGACATTACCATGAGGCAAAACATCCCCCTTTTAAATTGTTCTATTTAGAACCATAAAGTAACTGCTGTTGTCATTTGGTGATCCTAGTTATTTATCAAGAGCTTTGTATGACAAGAATTTAAGACACACTGGGGGCAAATGGGAATGGATTTGACTGGTAAGGAATCCACATTTGATTAATTCTCGATTCTGATAAGTATTCTACAATACTAAACAAGTTCTGCTAAAAAGGTATCATTGGGTTCCATTTTTTTTTTTTATTATTAATATTATCACTTCCCTAAAACATATCAGTAGATGGATTGGCTACTATAAATTGTGTCTAGGCATGAATGTGTGTACATGGTGACCTATTTGGATATATTTGCGGTGTGTTAAAGTGGTTACAGTAGACGATGGAATGAATGTGACACAAATAGTTATTGCATACAATAACAGGTTAGTTGTAAATTGGTTTTTGCAATCAAAGAAATTTACACCTCCACTTTGCTTCTCTAACCGCAAAATTAAACATCTTAAATCTGCAGTAGAACTAAAAAGAAATTTACTCCACTTTTTTTCTATTGTCCTCCACTTGATATATCACTTGACATTTATTTCCTCATTTGTAAGTCATTTTGGATGAAAATAAAAAGGTCTTCTAAACAAATAAATGTAAAACATCAATGTAAAATTAAGCAAACTTTATTCAGAGGAGCATGCAGTTTTTCAAAATTAACGAGGATTTAAGCCAAGATGCATCATGTGACTTCATCACAACACAAATTCAGTCAAAGCTCTCTTGCAATCACGAGCATCGAACATGAGTACAGCTATCATAGAAAAAAATTACATATGTGTCTTCAGTTGTGGTAACCTCAAAGAAGAATGCTGCACTGGCGAAAAAGAAATCACTAACATCTCAAAAATTTTAAATATAAAAATAAAAATCGAGGTTTTTTTGCTACAACAATCAAAAACAGAATAAATAATGAATGAATGAATGAATGAATGAGTGAATTAATTAAACAAACCAACAAAAAACAAACAAGTAAATAAATAAACCTAAAATAAATAAAAAAATGCAAGTGTAAGCTGCCATGTAAAAATTTGTGTTTTTTTTTTTTGTTTGAAAAGAACTATGGTAAAGAATCATTTATTTACAACTCAACTTGATGGACAAGTCAGGGTGCCTTTTCTACTAGGGTTAAAGGCCTTGCTCAGGGGCCCAGTGGTGGGGACCTGGGATTTGAACAACCTTCCAGTCATTAGTTCAACACCTTAACCACTAAGCTACCCTCTCAGTGTGAAGTGGTAAATCACAACATGTCTCTGAAAGCAATGGTTTATATGGTAATTTTACAGAAGTGTGGTATTTGGTACCGAGACTGTTCAACTATGTGATGTCTGAAACACTGCGTTATCACTATCACCACTGTCATCACTAAACAGACTCAGTATTGGTGAAACTATGTTTCTACAACAACACTAACTAGGGTATGTGAGCTAATTAAAACTGTCAGTAATGAAAATTCATGGTCATTAGTTCCAATAAATGATATTCTTTTAAAATACTTCAACATATAAGAAATAGTTTTCCAAACCAGATGAGGTTTTTATTTATTTATTTATTTATTTATTTTTAATTATGGGGCTCTCTTATCATAGTGCAGCATGTACACAAGATTCAAACAGAAGCATGAATATTAATCAATCAGAGCCCAGGACTGAAATTTGATTGGCTGTCTTGAGACAGTGCTGCAATTTAAACTTCCGCATATTCGGGACACACTTAACAAACTCTTGGAATAAAGTTAAATCATGCAATTTGTTGCACAACAGATTTGCTTGCTAAGGTAAATATGCAAAACAGGATTTGCTTTGTTGTTTTGGTCTAAATGCCTGTAATTACGCATTCCTGACATTCATAGATATGAATTTAATATTAGACTGTCAGTCAAGTGTGTCTTGATGAGAATGAAAGTTGCGGTAAAACGTTTACATTTTACAAATGGAATTATTCAGCGCCCCTTGCATACTTCGAATTTATAATAATGAGCAGTTTAGGGTTAACAGCCTTGCTCAAGGGCCCAGCAGTGGCAGTTTAATGGTCCTGGGATTTAAACTCACAATTTTTTGATCAATTTCCTAATGTCTTAACCACTGAGCTGCCACTTTATGGGATTATATTAAGAGACGAATGCTGGCTTGGATATCTGTGTAAGTTCCAATTTTTATTATTTTTATGTATAGTGTGTCATTGAGGTTTCTGTATTTATAGCATTATACTGCACTTACTGTATGTTTCTTATGAAATCTGTGGCTTTAGACAGCAGTCTGTCTCACTCATCACTTACGTTTGGACTTAATTTCAACCTGCGTTTATAAGGCAACCGTCTACGGTCTTGTATGTTGAACTGTTGTATTGAAGGCAGTATATTTTTATCTCACTGTCTAAAAAATTCCTTAGCTTCATTTAAGCTGTTGTACTGTATTTATGGAATGTAAGGTCAACATTTATGGAATATTAAGCCAAAAAGTCTGACAATAATTTGTGCTGTTATGCTATTCTAGTCTCAGACACAGAAACAAAATCATTCCTTTGCTACTGGGGTAGTGCTTTCAAGGGTAAATCTTTTAACCCTTTAATAATCTTTCACGTGGATGTAGTGTACTTATATATTTAAAAAAGTGCATGACTGGACCGTATTTACCTTGAAATAATTACCTTATAAAAGCTTTAAAAAGGTGCACAACATGAATGTTTATGGCTACACTTGAGAGTAAGACCCCAGGTTGCCCCGCCCCCCCTTTGAGAGTGAACTTCAGCTGAGTAACACAATGTATTAACAGCAACAGTCATATTTAAACAGCAGTTACTGTGAATTAATAAATAGATATATCACGTCAACGTGTTTTTTTCTGAATGAACTAGTAAAATGACTGATCACACAGGTCACTGAAAATGCTCCGTTTCCTCTTCTACACATAAATACCTCGGGAGTCCTCTGAATTACGTCAAACGCGCGCGAGCGCTGCACCCCTTCCCCGCCTCCATCCCCCAACCAACCCCGCGCTACGAAGCGCGCTCTAACGACGCCACACGCGAACGCGTCCTGAGCTTCTCGCCGCCACGCGCCATTCTTGCTCCAGGACCCGCCCACCCCTCTCTAGACCTGCACGCGGCGCGCGCTCCCGATTCATTCACCCGAAGGTGTCGCGCGAGACGCGGGAACGCGCTTTACTACGCCAGAACTGGGGAGGGAGGGAGAGAGAGAGAGAGAGAAAAAGAGAGAGAGAACTCAAGAGAGCATGCAGCGGAGAGAATCACAGCAAAGATATGTCGCTAAAATATGATTAGCATAAGTATAATGAATAAAAAGCTGTTATTTCCGTCCACACGTCCTATATGTTTGAGTTGCAATTGACCCTCACACACACAGCAGTCTGTGTATTAATGCCGTGTCCTGCTGTTGCACGCTTTAAAACATGGCACTGGTGTAGGTTTAGTGTCTCTTTGTGTCGGCTTGAAACACGATGTAAAACAGCACGTTGTTTAAAACCGGTTGTATTCACAAAGCTGACTCACAGCTACAGGCTAATCACTGCTTTTTTTTAAACAAACTCTCAGTAGCAAACCTTCTCTCTATAATAAACAAACGGAACATTAAATCCTAGCCTCGGTTTCGGAACAGAAGCACAAAGACGAATGACAACAGTGTTTCCTTCTGTGTGGATTCATCTGATTTGACTGCAACACAAGGGGAATAAAGCTGCAGTGTCACTTACACACAGCCACAATAGTTTACACAGCTTATCACAGACATTAGTCTGTCTCTAAGAGGGTTGTTTTTAAGCCTTACACGTTTACAAACTAACAAAAAAATAGCTTTAGTGCTGATGTGACAAAGGAGACCGAGGACGAACCCGATCTCGAGGAAATCACGAATATTTCCGAAACGGGAAAACCCACCATCCGCTCGCGCACTGAATCGTTTTGCTACTAAAGGATCATACTTACAATTTTGGCATTAAAATGGTCTGGAGGGCGGTAGCCGTTTTGTTTTCTGAAGCACATCCGTTTCTTTTTTCTTTTTCTTTTTTTGCTGTTTATATATACATGTATATATAAATATATAGGAATACAGTATCGTTTTTTTCCTCCTCCAGTGTTCCAGCTTCGGAATCGACACCCTTGACGGAGGCAGGCTGAGGATGAACTGCGCATGCGCGAACTCAGTCAGTTCTGCTCGGCAGATTGACGAAGAACTTCCTCAGTGATTGTCATTTCGAATGAAACTCCTCTCACCGGGAATTATTGCTCAAGAACATCAAATCTTCCGTCGTATATCAAATAATGAAGTCATCTATGAAACCAAAACAACTAAACAACACCTTTTCGTTTTGTCTTCATAAATTTGACAAACATCTAAACGCAAACATCCTTTATAACCTTATATGCTCTATATATTCTCTAATAAAATGTTTTACAGGCATTCTGCTTGTCAATTAACCAGTAGAATCTGTAAACTAACAGATAAGAGGCAATTCCTTTCCACTATGTGTAAAATTTATTTTAATATTAGTTTTGCCTAGCACTTTGATATATATCAATAAATCCCAACTACAACCAGCAGGAGGCGCCAAACACTAAGAATAATCGCACACACGACCCAGTATTACAACCTGAATTAAAGGTCTTAAACACCGTGCCTGTAAATGTATAGCAATCATAATACTCTAAATAACTAAATAACGTTTTGATAAGTTTAATAAATCTTATGTTTGATTGCAAAGGAAATAAATTAAGCAAATTAATTTAATGGCAACTAAGCTTTAACCAAGCAGATTTTAGATGTCGTCCATATCTGACCAGATTTAAGTCATGATTAAGATTTTTAAGATTTAAGTCATGATTTCAAACACAAAGAAATGTTTATTCGCATTCTTTAGTAAACAGGAATTGAAGGATAAGTGTAATTGCCACTTGGTGTCAGTAGAGCTCTCTGCTTCACTGTAGTTATGCACAACCTGTCAATGCAATCCAGTGAAAGCCTGATTTACAACAGGTACCATAACCAATGTGCTGGATTCCTGGGTTGTATTAATTAAGGAATGATTTTAATTAAAAGACTAAATTGGGCTTTGATAATGACTTGCTCCTTGCATGATAACGTGCATCAATCAAAGGCTTGACAATGTGCAGTAGAACGATAGTAAAAAGATGGTTCTATAGACTGTGATGATAAAACATTTTAGAATATATCAAAAGAAACCAAAATATATGATTATTTCTAAATGATAGAAAATCACGTGTCTGTTTCAGTTTTAAGCATCCTAAAACAAATGCAGTAAAAGTGTGATTCATGTTCTGAATTGCATTATAGTATTGTTTGAAAGATCAGTTAATAGTAAAGTTTCATAGACCAAAGTGTCTATTTTGTATCTTATAAATGTTAGTATTATTTTCTGATCCAAGCAGTATTGTGACACAGTATTTGCATGAAAAAAAATCAGCCTACTGGTTGCAAAACTATCTTTACTTTCACATTCCTATACCTGTGAGACAAGGCAAAATAACTTTCACTGTATGTGAACTTTTTTACTGTGCTGTGACTGAAACGTCTCTTTTACTATGGGTCACAAATAGTGAACAAGGACAACTAAAATAATAATAATAAAAAAAAAAAATGTACAAATACTTTGTCCAAACTATAAAAAAAATAAGAACTAAATGGACAACAGTTCTTTTCATTTTGTTATGCATTTAATCAGACATCAAATTACAGTATAGTCCCAACATTCCTGTTTTCTGAAAATCAATTTAGAACATAATTACCTGACATAATCTGATGTCATGCATGCTACATATCATTCGAATATAAATATATATAGCCATTGCAGTGGTTTACAATATCCATCACCAGTAAAGAATATTAATATATATTTCTGCCTGATATTATTAAATAAATGGAACCAAAGAATGTATAGATAATATTATTTGGTATCTTGTAGTTGACAATTTTCATGTCATTAATTGGAAATGTAGAGTTTTGTAGTAGAAATGTATTATTTATTTATTTTTTTTGCCTTACGCCTTCAATTATCTTCTGATTATGGTTAGGCCCTTTTCATCATCCAGAATTTCCTCTACTCTTCGTCTCTGTAAAGAAAGAAAACCCATATTCAAAGGTAAAACAGGCAAAACCAGGAAGATCTCTTCTGAAATAAAGGCTCTTATATAAAGATGTAAAAATGCACCATCACACTTCACAATGCTACAAAAACAGCAAGGTATAACAAACACATTAATCTAGGAGTAACAAAGAACAGGTGGACACAATCAGTTAACACACTAATTATATTATAGAGTTCAAAACAAACAGGAAAGGAACAAGCCACAAATCAAAAGATCAGCACATGGCCATGTGGAGTGACACAACGGGAGAATCAGTGACTCCTCGTGAAGTACCAGTAACAAAGCTGATAATGTCCCTACTTGGTTATAGAGTTTCCCCCAGCCACAACAAACTCATCTGCTGGCCATTGTCTTGTTGATAACTTGTGGATTTTTCAATTTTCCCAATCTCTTGTAATGCATGACATGATGGAGAGCTGTTTGTTTTTCCAAGCCAGGTGAAATTGGATGATGGACAATGATCACTGCCCAAATTGTTTGGGACCGGAGCATCTTCAACCATCATTTACAGAGCCTTGCTCATGTAACTGTAACATAACAATAGCAGTGCATGAATCTTACAGACAATTTGAGTACTTCTGTCTATTTATTTACCATCCTCTGAAGCTACATGCTTGTATTGAGTAAAGTGAACAGTAGACAGAGTTATGGAGCCATCTAGGATGAAATAGGTATGGCTTGGCTGCTGAGGACCCTGGAAGAGGAAGATTGAGAACCCTTGCGATATTGGAGACAAAAGCAGGAGTTGTGAGTAGAAATGCAGCAGCAAAACAGTCTATGTTGTTCTATGAGTGAGTGGAAGACCACTAGGCAAAGTGGGCTATTTGGGTTGATAAGAATGGCCAGAGGATAAGTGTGGTGTAGTGTGACATTTTATGGGTTACCCATGTGTGGTCATGCCACAAGACACAGTTTGCTATTGGTTTTAAACAATAAAATGAGCTAAAGGGAAAACTATACCAGTTTTGAAGAAAACATGGATGGTGGACCACTATTCTCTTGTAGAACCATATATTCATATACAATCAATCCCTTTCATTTTACATGAACTGTGTTAGAGGTTCACATCACACTGCCCTTGTCATTCCTAGGGAAATGACAGGAAAACATTTTATTATTTTTTTTTTTAATTTTTACTTCTTTTATATGTGTATTTAGCTACAACAAAGAAGGAGAATATTTTGAAATGAAATTATTCTGCAGTCATATTCTGCTTATCATATTAAAAATATGTTTGTGCAATGAGCAACTATCTATACAATGTAAGGAATTTCTAATTTATTACATGCACATACAGCAGTTGTAGTGGCAGTGGCTTAGTGTATACTCTCATTATGAATATACAGATTAAACACCAAACACTGCTGCTTATGACAATGTAAATATACCTCCAGACTGAAACTTTATCATAAAGAGAGCTTGTTATAACATAAACTCTACAGATAAATGACTAAAGGAAAAGGCCTTAATCATTTTTGAGTTAGTTAAGAGGTAATTAGTACATCATTATAACTCTAATATCATAAGTGATAGTTCAATGAGTTTTATTTTGGTGGCCTGACCAGACAAGAAGCCAATCCCAATGTTAGTACACAAAAGTATGTTTCATGCTCTCCTTACAATGCCTTTGTGGGAGAATTCTTACTTTTTTGTCATATTTCTGTGTTTATCCCCAGCAAAACAACAGGAGTTAATGTACCCCCTGGATCACACTGGTCCAAAAGGATGATAAAATTATAACATACAGGAAGCCAAACACTACAGACAAATATTCAAGTGTATCAGCACATTTATAGATAGCTTTCCTAAGAACCAGAGGTTGCTCCTGTACAATCTATGGTATGGCTAGTACTTACAGGTGGAAGTGAGCTATATTTTAGTGCTATTCCATGTGGGATGACATATTTTGTTGTGTGAAATTTTTATGTAAGTGTGGGGTGGCTGCACCAAATAACTGAATTGTTATCCTGTATAATTTTACAAGATGTTATGTGTTTTACAGCATTGAGTTTTACAAACCAGGGAACATTTGGATAAGAAACATTTGACATGGATTTAGATTCATTAATGTTTTCATGCATTGAATAATCGTAATCAAGATGGCTGGGCCAGTTTGTTTGTTTGTTTGATTTTACATATATGTTTTGGTGTCCAGTAACACTGATTAATTAATGTTTACTTCCTTTTGACTGAACTGCATTCAGATCCTACTCTCTATCCCTAGCACAGACTAGGTGCCAAATGAGATTTATTTATGCAGGTTTACTATGGTCTTTAGTACTTGCACACCCACAAAAATATTAATAAATATACTTCATTGACTCCAACCAAACACACCCATAGTTCATGTACATTACACCCACTGCACCATTTGCATTTTCCTGTATACAGCTTGGTGGAGTGTTAGCTCCAGCAGGGGAAAAGAATTTGCAAGTAGTAGCTACTAGTAAAGTGTCAGGACCTATAAAACCTTGAAGATGGTTTGCCATTCTTGCGAGGAGCTTCATTATTTTACCTACTGCTGTTTCATTTTGGTAGAGTGGTGCAGCATATTCCAGATTGCAAAACAAGCCCTGTCACTGTGACTTATGAGTCCTTCAATGTAATGGCCAGATGCCAGCAAACCTTCATAGATTTGAGAACGTTACTTCACATTCAATAATCAGAAACATAAAATATATATGGTGAAAAACATTTTGGGGAGAAAATACATTACCTATTTAAATGTACAGCCCATGTTAACTATGTCACTGTAGCAGACACCAAGTTACCTGTAGCTGGTCCAGGCAGTCTGCATTATTCCTCTGTTTCTCCGTTGCCAGGAGGAGCTGTAGACGCACAGCACTCTGCACACTGGCCTGGCTCGAAATCATCAGGTTAATTTCCTGCATCTAGCAATATGCAGAACACAGTATTGTGTTTACTGCCAAGTGTTAATTTCTTTCTGCATCATCTCTCCAAAGATTCACACATGCTATGACTTAGTCGACCAAACCTGTTGTTGGAGAGCTACCACCCTACAGCCTTTCAATAAGCTTGCTGTATTTAAAAGGATAATTCAGCCTTAAGCTTGATTTTTAGTGTTGGATTCAAGGTATAAGACTAACAAGTAAGTGAATATCACATAGCCAAAAAAGAATAAAGCAGCAATTGCAAATGTCAGACCTGTAAAATATTCAAGTAGCAACTGTGACCCAACACCTGAGGTTTGAATTGCAGGTATAGCAATAATACAATAATACAGATCCAGTTTCATTTGTATGCTTAATGTAATTAATTCAGACTTGTTCTCTTCATTAGGGACATTTTTACAACTTAAAGTAATTATAAGGAATTGACAGACAATGTGTTCTAAACAGATACATATATGTGGGATACATAAAAAATAAAAAATCAATGAGCATTTACAAAGAAAGGTACTGTGTGAGCTAGGAATGCAGAGTGGATTCACAACCTCTTATAGTAACTACCTGGTCAAGGTAACATTTGTATATAATTTGCAAAATACAACTAGTTAAATACGCAGATATTATGAAGATCTCTAGTCAGAACAATTATGAACTCAGCTTATGTGCTGGTCTTTTTATTTTTCTGGGTGTGTATCATCTCTAAGCAGCCAAGTAACTGCACATTGGAACAGGAGATTGTTAACTAGCCTAAACATTAACCTCACTTCCTTGTGAGCATGTAAATTTAAATTACATTTCAAAGTGGATTTGTGATGGCGTTCACCAGCTGCAGCAAGTTTATAGTGTCAATTGGTGTGCTTTATACTGCAAAGCTCAAAGATAGATAGATAGATAGATAGAGAGATAGATAGATAGATAGATAGATAGATAGATAGATAGATAGATAGATAGATATCTAACTTCATTAGATACATATATACGGTATAACCTAATTTCAATACAAAAGAAAGATTGTATATTGTTGATTCATGAATGAATTGTAATAAGTTCTAGGCAAGCTCCAATCCAAAAATCTATATCATTGTTTTTCCATGAGCTCAAGCTAATGAACTTCACTTGGGTTAGTAATGGAATGGAATTGAAGAAACAGAAAGTAATGGAAGTGTCCTTAAGAAAGCAATGGCAATTTCCCCAAAGGCAAATAGTGAAGGTAAGGTGATGAGGACAAGAGTGCATCCATTAACTAAACAATCGTACATTAACATATATTAACATAATATAACAGCAATTTATGATGTCACATTAGGCCTTGTTTATAAGAATAACCTACCTTCAAGTTATGATATTGCAGCCTCATCTGTCGAATCCTATTCCTTGCTTCCGCAGCTTTTAATTGGCCAATAAGTGTGTCATGGTTCACTTTTGTATTCTGGTCTTGAGTAGGATTTTTCACACATGTTTTCTTTCTCTCATGAGCAAGTCTTGAAAGGATTCGTTGGTTAGAAGCTGCTATCCAGGCTTGTACCTCTTTGGAGGGCTCAGCATAAGCTAGGTATCGAGCCTTTTGTTGAGGGCACATCTTCTTCAAATCTACACTTTTTTTGTTGCCCCACTTCTTTTCCATCTCAATTTGCTTAATGCATACACTTGTAGCAGAGTTTTAAGATTTTTTCTGTAAGATGTGAGATATTCAGTGAACCTAATATACAATTTATTTATTTCATCTATTCAAAGTCTTATTGGTAACAGAATATTATGTTAGATAATACTAAAGGATGGATATCTTCATCACATTTGCCTATGAATACTAGTTAAGAAAGTAATTTAAGATGCTATTTGGATTACATTATATACTCAGTGAGAACTGACTCACCATAGATCCCTATATGTCCATTACTTTGCCAGTTTCCTCTGACTTACATTAGCATATAATGTCAGTGTAATATTTCACCCCCTCTTAATTGCCTGGGACAATGAGAATTACCTTATGTATTTGTGCACACATGGCACTTTCTAACAAAGTGATGCTTGATGGAATATTTGCCATAGAAACAGAGTGCTCTAACACCAAATCCAGGCCACATGCTCCATTGTTATGAGGCTTGATTCACTGAAAATGCTAGCCATCCAGAAAACTATTATCCTGCTTGCCATTCATATTCATCCAGGATACCATTTATGGCTTCTGTTGAGAATGCTATGGCTAAGGGGAGCAGTCACAGAAATAATTTTCCTTGGCTTGCTGGAGCTACAGGCTTTTCAGAGGTGTGTTATTAGTCCATAGCTGGACCCACAGATGGAAATGTGTCCTTGTCAGAGCAACATGAGCCAAAGAGCAGCTTGTGGGACATGCAGGGTGTTTTTAATGAAACAGGGTATTCTTGGCAGTGGTGCCATATCAGAGACACATTCTGTACATCTGGGGAGCAGTGTGGTGCCACAGAGGTTTAGTAAAAATAATTGCCATTTATAGCACAGCGTATAGTGTGGACTAAGCTTTAAGCCCTCATTCTAAAAGATGCTTCTCTCTTATTCAGTGGCGTGCTGCTCCAGGAAGCCTCTTTATGTTCTACAAGGTAAGCATAACATCCCTCCCAGTGGTGTGTGGGTGAAAGACATCTTTGAGTATGATTTTGGTTAGTCATAATGACAAATCATGTTCCTCATGCAGTACCTTTTTCCAGGTTATTCTCAATGCCCTGGCATATAGGTGTAGTGAAATATGACGTTGGTTATGAAATATATGTAACTAGAAAAAGACCATTTTTCTTTGTCAATTAAATCCAGCACTGACACTATAAGAACATTCTAAGAAAATAGTCTGTATGACAATCTGTTTAATAAGTGACTGTGTATGTGTATTCAAGTGTCTCTGTCAAGTTTGTCAGCTTTGGTTATGATCACAGTAATCATCAATAATATATAATCTAAAAAAAAAAATAAATAAATGCATACATGGTTTTCTAAAAGTGTGTCTTATACATGTCGTATAGATGTCTTTACAGCTATACTATGTGTAATACCTTAGGAGGTCTTAGATGTAATCCTCAGTGAAGTTGTTATGAAGTCACGGTAAAGACCAGCAACCTTCAAAAAGCCATAGAATTTAGTTAGAACTTAATCCACCACAGATTTTTTTCTTTGAATAAAATCATGAATACCTGACATTATTACATTACCGTTAAAAGAAAATAGTGTTTTTTTTACAACAACAACAACAATAATAATGATAATAATAATAATAGTTCACACATATTGTGAGTAATCCCAAATTTAGTCTATGTAAGTAACTTGGATAATTTGCAATTCAAAGCCAACACCACTAACAAGGTGTTTTCAATCCATTTTATTGTTTTGATGTTATAAACAAGTCAAATATGAATAGCCATTAATGTTTTTAATAGCCATGTATTAACTTCTTATTTGCTTATTCTTTACACCAATATCATGACCTTAATAAATAATAAAGGATACACAAATTAGAATATATTATTGAATATATATATTCAAATACTGTATAGGCATACATATTAATAAAGCTTTCACCTATGGCATGAAAAATAAACGTATTTTACAGTGTTATAAAATCATCTTTACACACAATTCAAACCTAAACCAATGAAATGTGTCCAACGAACCTCATACTCATGCTTCATGTTGTCTCCTTAACTGATAGACAACACCTTTAGGATTTCAGAAATGTATCATTTGGTAGGATATTTGTTTTATTAATGGTGTTTGTTTAAATTCCTTAATGTGAAAGTATAATATATTATTTATGTAAGTTATAGTAAAGTGTTACCCATGAATAATCCCCAAGCCAAATAACTACAAAAACCTGATCGGAAATATAGCTTATAGGCTGTAAAGTAACTTAGTTTTTAATAGTAGCTAGAATTTGTGGTAATAAAGTTAAACGTTTACTCTGATTTTAGATATTAAGCTTATACATGATGGACAGGTTCATGTATTTTAACCCAAATATTTAAAACCCAGAACGTGGGAAATCCCCAGTAAAAGCTGAAGAAGTAAAGAATGACTATAAATCAGAACACATTTAAATTATATAAACTATCAATAGGTATCTTATTTAACTAACAGACATTGATTAATGCTACGACTTAAAAATGATGCATTACGTCTGTGGTATTTTCCCCTAAACAATTTTATCATCATCATCATCATCATCATCATCATCATCATCATCATATTACATTTATATTATTGTCATTAATATTGTCAATAGCCTCGGTTAATACACGCTAGAAGAATCAGTCTCATTAATATTACAAGTGCTTACCAGTGCTATTTGTGTGCGACTGTAAGTAAAATAAACGTCAGTTTCCCCAAACGGAGGCGCGTGTTCTCACCTGGTTTGTGTACTGGCGTTGTCATAGCAGCGCGGGCTCGCGCACTAACGCACGTGTAGAACTTATTTATTTATTTTTTTTACATACGTACCGGTGATATGTAATAAACAGGGTTTTATTATAGTGGATCCCGGTGCCATGTCTTCCCCAGGCTGGTAAGTGACACACACGGACCTGGCTGTCCACGTGATGTCAAAGAAAACGTGATTCATCTGATCAATCCACCTTCTTCCATTGTTTTATGGTCCAGTTCTGATGGTCACACGGCCATTGTATGCACTTTCAGTGATTGATTCAATATATACATGATTAAACTACTGACAGATGCATGTGATGCTCTAGGTATTGTTCTGCATATGAGGATGATACTTTGACTTTCAGTTGCATTCCCTAAAGTCAGTGGCATTTTACCAGCAAGATAATGCACCCTGCTTCAATGTTAAAATGTTCTGGTATGGTTTGCCGAACATGACAAAGACTTCAGGGTGTTGACTTCAGGGTGCCTCCAAATTCCACAGATCTCAGTCTGATTCACCTTGGAACTTACAGCTTACAGGATTCACATTGTCAGAATCCTTATGGGACACCTAGAAACATAAGGGACATGAGTAGGAAATACACCAGTCCACACCATACTGTACCATTCAGGGCACAAATCACACACATTGAGACATTTGGATAATTTAGAGTAATTGATTCATTTACCAACATGGATTTGGGAGGTGGGAGGAACCCTGTGTAGACACAAGGGGAACATGCAAAACTCAATACAAACAGTAATCTGAGCTCTTGATTGAACCAGTCGCCAAACTGGAGCTGTCAGTCAGCAACACAAACTGCTGTGTCACTGTACAACCCTGTCTCCAGTATCTTGAATTTATTTGAGGATGTAATACTGTATATCCCTATTGTATTAGACTATTCTTCTGTTTTTGTTGTTTTGTTGAAATTAATGCTATATAATATTTACAGTATAGCATTCTATTCACTCTAGTGTGTGTTGTTAAGGACACTCTTGCCATGCAGACAGTACAATCTGTTGCAGGACCGCTCATCCATTTTTAATTTTTCTCATGGTTGTAAGATATTATTCATTATCCTGCTAATCAGAGGTATTGCAGGAATGGGGTTGGTATGTTGGTATATTGCATTTGCTTTGCATTCAGTGCACATATAAACTCTCAGCAAGCCAGCATCAAACCAGCATGATTGTATTGATTTTGGTTGCATCTCAGCTACCCTTAAAGGAGGCGGCTTTCTATTCTCAAGGACATAAAAGTCTTTACTTTCCAGGAGGCATATACTGTCTTGAATTTTAAGTTAATTCTCTAAGGCTCACTAAGACTATTGTTTGACATGGATTAAAGATAGATTTTGAAAAACTGACCCTCTTTATGCTGACTTATAATCAAAAATCTGTTTTTATTTTACATGACTGTTCTTAACCTATATCCGGGTAATGAGGATATTGACACACAACAGCCACTGAGAAAATATAATTATAATTTATCCCTCATTTGGTCACACAGCATTTACACTTTCTTGTGGAAAATTAAGCTAGGCTATTTGCAATTCATCTCCTGTTCACTGTTAATGCTACTTAATGCTGGCCTGCCTATTGCCTAGTGAGTTGGCTTACACTAATCTATTTGTCTGGATTAGAGCAGTGTTTTCAGGTGAGATAGTTGCCATTCACTTGACCCATTCTATTTTCCTCCTCATTACTGTGTGACAATTGCAATATAATTTATTAACTAAGCAGGCACTATAGACTTAATAATTGTTATGTCTCATTAAGCTAATGCTAGAAAACCATTTATGCCTGAAAGTGAATGTTACACTCTGTTTGTCTAATTAGTGCTCCATGCAATCTACTGAAGAATTATTTCTCCTGTCAATACTTGATTAACAATGATTTCCCAGAACTAAGTGCAAAGTTCAAGGCTATCTATCAGCACAGATTTAACAGTTACATAGACATTCAATTTTTGACACTGAAATTAATCATAGATGTTCACTCATGTCTCTAATAATACCATCTACCTTGTGGTAGACATTGCTTTTTGTCGCTAGGAGACATGTCTACTGTATTTGAGCTGGCTGCATTATGTATCAGTTCATTTGTGGATATAGGGCACAAGATTGAACACACCCAGGATGGCCAACCCACCAGAGAGCAAATCATATACACACACTACGGACAATTTAGTGAAGGCAATTAGACTGAGGGAGTGAAGGAATACCCAGAAGAAACCCACAAAACAAAGGGAGATCATGCAAACTATTCACACAGGGCAGAAGTGGGAATTAAAACCTAACTCCCGAGATGTGAGGCAAACGTTAATCACTAAAATACAGTGCTCCTGTTTATTAGTGTTATAAAATAAATAATCATTTAAAAAAATGTAAAAAGATATATTTTTAATTTTGGTTTATCTCAAGCATTCATCTAAATTTCAGAATCTGTTTCATAGAAAATATTGATTGTTAAAAGTGTTATACAAATTGCATTTTTAAGTGTTAAGCAATTTTTAAGCAAGTGTTATACAAATGCATATTTTTTGCATGATTTTTTTTTGTACTAAGACAAGTAAAAAGTATCAGTATCAGTATTGAATCAAAACTTATGCTCAAATTGTGGCTCATAAACATTGATATGACAGCTTCCCATTTGTAATAATATGTTTGTGGACTTTTTTGTTTTAGTGGTCTAATATGACAGTGCAGTAGAAGAGATGAGTCATCATTTTTTGAGATAAGACCAAATAATTTAAAAGCCTGAGGTACCTCATTTGTTGCACAATAGCTTTAATGTGTGCATATTAATGGGAAGTGCATCAGATCTTTTAGTAGGGCTTTTCATCCCTTGGCTCTCAAGCAGAAGCAAGGCGTAAGTGACTGTACAATATTTCTACCCTATTCTTGTAGGAGGATTTGTGACAGCCATGGTGGTTTAATGGTTTCTTATCAGAAATTTTAATATCCCTCTACAAAGAATGCTAATCTACTTCACATTCACCAAAGTAGCATATGTGCTTTACTTCAAAGTTTTTTTTTCAAAGTTAAAGTTTAGAACAAACCTACCAGAGCAAAGAAAATAGGGACACCTAAGCAACAAAGCATGTATTTAATTTTATGTATATAGCATAAACATAAATGAACTGTTGTAGAGCTAGCACTCTAATCAATAAGTTAAAAACACATCCTGAAATGACAAGTGAAAGAGACCCTAAGAGGAACCAGAAGGAACCCATTCTATTTTGAGTGCATACTTGGATTATAAATCATTACAGTAGACAGCAGAAAAGGCAAACATAATAATAAAAACATATGTGAGTGGTGTACACAAATCCCACTGCTTTCAACTGTAGAAAAATGACATGTCCCTGTGTCAATGTATTTAGACCTCTGTGTGTTTCTCATAAACATTATTTAACCAAACTTTTCTAAGTAACATTTTTACTTTTCTGCAGCTACAAAACAGGGTTTGACCTGTATGTTCAGTCATAGACATGAATGCCTTGGTAATAATAACCACCGAGAATGATATAATCTAATATGCACTTACAATAGCAATTTGTGGTGTTTAAAGTATCGTATTGAGTTTTTTTCCAATACTTTTTTATTTAATGACTCAATTTACCAACAATTAGCTGGCCAATCTAATAATACTCAGATGATAGATTATAAACAGCACTTTAAACATACTGTATACAGTTAATATGATCTAATACACGTACATAGCAGTTAACAACTTCCTTGATTGAAGGAATATATCTCCAATTGAAACTAAACAGTATGAAATCCCAGAATACATATCCAGTGTACATACTTAAGGTGTTTTTGTGTAGGGAAAACCAATAATCTTCATCCACAGCATGTCAAAACATAGGCTGGCAATATCACACAAGAATAATCTATAATCAGAAACTGAGAAAACAGGTGCCTGGGTGTCTAACACAAGGAGAACAATATGAAACCAAGATTGGGAAGCACAAGAAACAGACCTGGACGTAAGGCAATATCTTATTTTGCAATGTGACAAAGTGTGTGTCTCAGTCAGATCCCTAGCTCCCTAAGTGATGAATCAGTATATTGTGTACACAAGTTCAGAATTGGTAGGGACCTTGGCTCACTACACACTGGCACACTGATGACTCAATTTCTGCTGACATTTTAATTTTCATTGTAATATATCAAAAAAAGTTTAGTGTTTTTGTACTCAATCAAAATAATCATTTGGTTCTGTTACAAGCTACTTGCATTTGTAGTTGGCTGAGTGTTTATATGGCCTTTTTTTTTAAGCTGAGAGGCTTCAGAAAATATGATTTTATATCCAGTAATGATCCCTGAGCAGATGATCCCTGATGATTCCTGGTTTTTGCATTGTATTGTAGGATTTGTTTTTCAGGAGCAAACATTCCAGGGCCCTGGAAGGATTTTCTGATTATAAAAACCATTAACATGGCCAAATTCCTGATCTGAGCCCTAATTACTATGCTATGGAGCTGACTGTGATGCACAGGCACAGGCACAGGCAGTATAATTAGACACAGGCAGTATAATTAGACAAACTAATCTGCATGTAAGTCTGCAACTAATCTGCATCAAATCTTTACTTATATTTGTGAAAAATGAATGTTAATGTGTACAATTTCAGCATTAACCACACTCTGAATATGGCCTTTGGTGCACAGTGTGGACATTGAGTCAGGGATTAAGCTTAAGCATTTGCCTACAATGTGAGTAATGGCTGAAATCACATTTTACTTGGAGCTTATACATTAATTATCATATCACTCATCATCAACCTACTGCGGTGCAGTAGGCATACTGACTTTTGAAAATCTGAAAATATGACAATTTTAAATGGTGTTAAATTACCCACAGCCTGAAGCTTTTTTATTTACCAAAATGTTTTTAAGTCGTCATTTGTTAATATGTAAAAGCCTTGTGTGCAAAAATAATGCAAGCAAAAAACTCCACTTCACCAGAATTATTTGAATAGTCCTTTTATAGAATCACTCCAATGCTATTCATTCCACCCTCGAGCCTGTTGAAAGGAAATAAAACATGACTGCAGCCTGTATGGTCCAGTGCAGTCAGATATTATGTTATGTTAGCAAAAATCCTGCTTAAAAAACAAAAAATGTAGTGATAACAGGAAAAACACTAGTGACAAGATTGAGTGCTCAGAAGTGAAATGCTAAAATGCTAACATCTTGCATACTGGAAATATAGATATCTGATTGTGGCTGGTTTAACAAACAGAGTACCTGTGTAACATGATCAGTTTTTCACTGTTTCCTATCTGTTTGCCAGTTTTATCTTCTTTTGTACCATAGCATGGACTTGAATGATACAGTGGGCATAATCATGAACGACATTCATGAACATTCATGAACGAATTTGCCACAGAGCTCTGGTGATAGTTGCTGTAACAAACAGGGTACTTGTGTAACACTGGGTCTCTCAGGATAAGTGAAAGTGTGAAATTGATAACTAAGTGGCTTGGAGAACAAAACATTCTCCAAAAAAACATTCTCCAGAAAATTGGGCCCAAGACCAGGAAACTCCAAAGACCTTAATCCCATAGAGAAATTCTGGTCAATCCTCAAGAGGTGGGTGGACAAACAAAAACCCCAAATTCTGACAAACGTGAAGCATTGATTATGCAAGAATGGGCTGCCATCAGTCAGGACGCGGCCCAGAAATTGATTGACACTACAAATATTGACTCTTTGCATAAACTTAATGTAATTGTCAATAAAAGATGTTGATGCTTATAAAATGCTTGTAATTATACTTCTGTATACCATAGTAACATCTGACAAAAAGATTTACAAACATTGAAGCAGCAGATAATTAAAATTTGTGTCATTCCGAAAATGTCTTTTGACCATAGCTATGTTTAAAATCTTGAACCAAGTTGCAGTCAAAAGCAGCTAATCAAATGCACCTGATTAGCTGAGCAACAAGAGATCTATAAATGCAGAACTATTATTTTGTTGCGTTATTGCATTTTTTTTGGCATGCTAATAATCTCTTATACAAATTGTTTGCTAAACATCTTGATGATTCCCAGCTTTAACAGATGAAATTTTTAATGGCATTTTTAATGGCAATTACCATCTTAGAATTTATTTTGGTATAGCCTGTAAATACAGTACAAAATCTGCACATGTGTATTTTTTGTAATACAAACAGCTTATTATGCATATTCAAAAAAGAAATTCATTCACTTCTGTTTTTATGAAAGTCTTATCATGGTGCCGGTTGATTTGCTTTTAATATCATGGCCCATGGGCATTATTATTATTACATGCTGCAAGCTGATTGTAGCTGAAGGGCATAGACCACATAAAAAGTGAGGTAAATTACTAATCAGCAAGGAGCTCAGTTATGTTCCTACTGTGACATTATATTAATTTGAGATATAAACAGACCTGCATCAATAGCTAGTTGGTAAACACTGAGGAACAGATCCAGAACAAAACACAAGATGTAGCTGAAAATTATAATCCTAAAAAAGCTCTTCAATAACTGAAAGTGTATAGAAGAGGAAATTGTACACAGGAGTGCACAATTTTCAATAGCTGCTGCCAGTATATTGTCAATCCCTTCAGAGAGATGCTACTAGATTCTTTTGTAATGTCTGGCATTGTGAATAGGACACATTTCCAGCTGAATTTTGTCTCCAGAGGAGTCCACAATCAGTTCCTTCAGGTTTTTCGACTAAAACATGTCCAATCATGTTTCAATAATAGAAAAGCGAATTACACAAAATTATGTGTTTTTTACAGTTACCTTAAACCTTGGTTTGAGTACTTAAAAAAAACTAAACATATTGGCCTTCAGGGGCCAGCTTGTCTTCTTTAGCTGATCCTTGGTAGCAGACTTACAGTATGTAAATCATGCAGCACATCAGACCATAGACTAGCTACAGGGTAAGAGTCATTAGCAAAGGAAGAATTTCATTAACATAGAACTGACATTTCACAGATTTTCTTGTAACATATTTTTCACTGCAATGCAATACAGTTCAATACAATACAATACAATACAATACAATACAATACAATACAATACAATACAATGCAAATCAATACAGCACAATACAATGCAATACAATAAAGTGCAATACAGTTCAGTACAATACAATACACTGCAATACAATATAGTGGAATACAATGTAACACCATACAATACAGTGCACTATAATACAATACAATACAGCTCAATGCATAACAATACAATTACCTTCTCTTCGTTCTAATCAATGAACAGTGTGGCTTGTTATAAAAATTTTGGACGATGAAACAGAATGTTTGGATGATGGGACAAAGACATAGAACGTGACAAATTCAATACAGATGTGTCCATGACACTTGTCCACTTCAGATTGTCTTCTTTATACCTATAACCTAACCAGTGATGGTTAAACATTACATAGATCAGGAATCAGCAGTGTTCACTTAACACTGCCTGTTATTTCTGGAGACAAATGGAGCTTTCTTTTGTAGAAGATTACAGTGTGGGTGGAAGAGCAGTCAGCATCCCCACTCTGCTGACCAGAAGGCCACTCATAAAGTTAGCCAGACAGACATAATGTCAACCCACTGCTGATGACCTGCATTCTATAAATTGTGGATTTGTCAGGTCGGCTTGGTAAGTGGCTAACATTATGGTTGGCTACTGTGAGGGTCGCCATGACATCTAAAGCCACCAGAAGCAAATGGAGTGTAATATTTAAATTATTTTTTTTATATATAAATTCATGCTATCTGTGAGCACACAGGGAAGGTCATAGATGTGTTTCTATGGTTACTTGCAACTGTATACAATGCTATGGTGCTGCAGGATAGTCTGAACTATTATAAAAGGCTTTATCCACTCCCAGGCTGGCACTTTGTATAATCCTGATGAATACCCCTGGCCTTGTCAAACCAATCACTTTGATGGATCTGTAAGTTATGCAACCCCTATTAAAAAACTTTTAATCATAACCTGTCGAAACCTTAAAGTGTTGTGGCATCAAGTTGACATTCCCTTTTTCTAAAGGCTTCTAGCTTTGGATTCAGAAGATGTAGAAGCTGGTGAAGTGGTAGAACCTCAGTTCCATCCTTCTGATGCTGTATATTATATGTGCTATGAACTAAAACATTTGGGCCAGTTTTCTGAACAATTACAAATTTTAGCACAAATTAATTTTTAGTTTTGTTTAGCTTGGCTTGACTCAGTTCAGTTCTTTACTGGTTGGTGCTTATTTTTTTTTAAAATATTTATCATTAATGCAAACTTTATTTATTCCACTGGTAACAAAATCTTTTGTTTAAACTTGCTTCCTTGTTACCTCCTTATTCTTTTTCGCTGCCTTTCTCTTGCCCTCTAGACTCCTTTGTCTTCCCTTTGGTGGGTATAATTTTTCCTGGTGATTTTGCTTCTTTTGGATATTGGTGTTACATGACTGACCTTGAACTTCAGTTGATTTTTCTTGAATAGTATTAAGTCCAGCACCACTCTCTGACAGTTTTTTTGAAAACACAGAAATAAAATAAAACAAAATAAAATGCATCAGTATGACAGTATAAGTTAATTACTTGTATTGTCTGTGTAAAGGAAAAGTAACAGTATTAAAAAAGTAATTAAACAAATTCTGATTGGAAAGATGAATGTCTTAACCTAAGACATTACTTCTTATTGGCCAACATTTTATATGAATAAATGACGTATGCATGTTTCATTACTTCACGATATACTTAGACAAAGGATGTTTATCTGGGCCATATTAGATCACAAAAAATGCCCATGAGCCAGCCATCAATATATTATTTCAGAGCTTAAACATAGATGCATGAATTTTATCTTAGTGGAATAACTGCAGCAGGGTATCATCTTACAACTGCAATTGTGACCTACAAGATGACATGCATACAGTAAACTCAAGATAAAGGACATTGACCACTTTCAAGAAATCGTGAAAGGTTTTGAAAGCATATTGGTTACAAGCACAGTCAATTATTTGTGTCATGTTTGCTGAAAAAATGTTGCTTCTGCCCAGATACTTTAGCTGCTTCTGTTTCTCTGCCCTCTTGTCCTCCGCATATATTTTACAATGCCCTTGATTTGTTTTCTCATGTCTCATAATATTAAATTCCCACAACAGTCTCTTGACATAGGAGACACAAACATTTGATATGGCTCTCAATGAAAAAGCATTTTTATTTGCAGCTCTTAAAAAAATTGCTCATTTTCACAGCATGGCTATTTCCCTAGGGGACAAGTGGCTAGGATCCTGACCTCTCACAACTTTGTTTTGGTTCTATTCCCCAGTCAGTTTGCCATTATTGCTGGTGAAAAAATATATACAGTATAGAATTAATAGCGCTAAAAGATTCATTTTTGTGACCCCAAACAAAAGAGAACAAGGAGTCAGAAAAACATAGCAAGGCTTAAAGTGTTAGTAGAATCTGCTTCTACCATAGGATTTGGACTTTGGATCTGCTGTATCAACAGTTATTTTATAACCTGTAGTATCATACGGTTGAAAGCCATGTTGTTAAATTAATTAACATGATCATTACAACAGTGTCTATTCATAAATCAAGAAATAGTCTGGAATACTGGCAATATATTAGTCTCAATATATTTATTTCAAAAATTTTATTACAGCCAAGTACATGATGTACAAGGAATTATTTTGGTACAAATATAATACAATACAGAGTAATATAGTTCAATGCAAAACAATACAATTTAATACAGTTTTTTTTATATAATAAGTGGATTCAGCTGATTCAGCAAAATATAGGAGTGCAACATAAGCACTCTTACTATAATTAGTGTTATTGTGCAGCTATATCAGGATTTAGTCACTTGCAATTGAATTGCACTAGTTTAATAAAGTGACTTGTGCTTGCTGTCAGAGGGGAGGGATGTGAAGGATCTTTATTAGATAGATTGTAGCCTGTGGGAAAAAAGTGTGCTGGTGTCAAGTACTGGGTGTACAAAGAATTGTTATTATGTGGAGTACAATATAATGCAATACAATACTATACAATACGATAGAATATAGTGCAATACAATGCAATACAGTGCAATACAATGATACACACTAAAATAAAATACAGTATATCTGTACTGGAAGACAGTATAAATGTTTTATCTAACGTGGAAACTTAGAGCAGGTTAACTGTTATAAAGCGTTAATTGTAGGAGATTATAACATTCATGTTGACGACACAAACGATGCTTTAGGACTCACATTTGTGGACTTACTAAACTCATTTGGGCTTAAACAAAACATCACTAGAGCAACTCATCGTCTTAATCATACACTAGATTTAATAATATCACACAGAATAGATGTCACTGATATAGATATGATACCTCAAAGTAATGACATCTCAGACCATTGTAATGTACAGTACACACTACCTGTAGAACAGACTAACTGTGTCCCACCACGTTATCGACTCGGTAGAACTATTATTCCGACCACTAAAGACAGATTCACAAATAACCTGCCTGACCTGTCTGGACTTCTTACTGTACCCTTAAACACAAATGATCTAGATATAATGACAAACAGCATAGGCGCTATATTCACTCGCACATTAGACACTGTTGCCCCAATCCGATTAAAGAAGGTTAGAGATAAAAAGCTTGCACCGTTTTATAATAGTCATACTTACACCCTCAAGAGAGAGACCTGTAACCTCGAGCGAAAGTGGAGAAAAACTAAATTAGAGGTTTTTAGAATTGCGTATAAGGACAATATGTCCAGCTATAGACAGGCTCTAAAAGCTGCCAGGGCTGAGCACCTGAGCAAACTCATAGAAAATAACCAGAACAATCCTAGGTTTTTATTTTGCACAGTGGCTAGATTAACAAAAAAACAGAAATCTGAACATCACACTGAAATCACTGAATTCCATCACAGTTCGGTAGTGAGGATTTTATGAGATTCTTCACTGATAAAATTGAAAGTATCAGGAATAAAATAGGTGATGCTCAACATATGAGAGCAAGTAGAGCCTAGTAGTCTAGGCTCTAGACACACAACTACAGTGCTTTACAAGTACAGGACAGGAAGAGTTAGATAAACTTATTACTACAGCTAAATCAACAACTTGTTCACTAAACCCCATTCCAACTAAATTACTGAAAGAAGTGTTACATAAAGCTGGTGAGCCTCTTCTTTATATTATTAAATCCTTGTTATCTTTAGGTTACGCCCCTAAATCCTTCAAGTTGGCAGTTATTAGGCCACTCATCAAAAAACCTAATTTAGATCCAAATGAACTACCAAATTACAGACCTATTTCACACCTTCCATTTATGTCTAAAATACTTGAAAAGGTTATTCATGGACAGGTTTTAAGTTGGTTTAGATCCTACCTGTCTGATCGATACCATTTTGTGGAATTAAATGATGAATCCTCCAGTTTATTGCCAGTTAATTATGGGGTCCCTCAGTTCTAGGACCTCTGCTTTTCTCGATATACATGCTTCCATTAGGGAACATTATTAGAAGACATGGGATTAATTTCCACTGCTATGCTGACGATACACAGTTATATATTTCATCAAAACCAGATGAAATAGCTAAAGTGTCCAAGTTAACTCAATGCCTTAGAAAGATAAAACACTGGATGAGCTGCAATTTTCTGTTGTTAAACTCTGATAAGACAGAAATACTGGTCCAAAATCCAGTACACAGAAACTCTCACAATTTAACTTCCATTTAAAGGGATGTACTGTTACTAGTAGCTTGACAGTGAAAGACCTGGGTGTTATATTAGACAGCAACTTGTCTTTTGAAAATCATATCGCCCATACCACAAAAACAGCCTTCTTTCACCTTAGAAATATTGCCAAGCTGAGAGACATCCTGTCTGTATCTGATGCTGAGAAGCTAGTTCATGCTTTCATGACCTCTAGACTGGACTATTGTAATGCATTACTAGGTGGTTTTCCTGCATCTACAGTTAGTCCAAAATGCAGCTGCCAGAGTTCTCACTAGGGCAAGAAAGTATGACCATATAACCCCAATTTTATCATCTGTACACTGGCTACCTGTTAAGTTTAGAATTGATTACAAACTGCTGCTACTTACATACAAGGCTCTTAATGGTTTATCTAACTAGTCTTCTAACATGTTGCAGTCCTTCGCGCTCTCTGAGATCACAAAACTCAGGACTTCTGGTAGTTCCCAGAATATCTAAGTCCACTAAAGGTGGCAGAGCATTTTCTTATTTAGCTCCCAAACTCTGGAATAGTCTTCCTGATAGTGTTCGGAGCTCAGACACACGTTCCAAGTTCAAATGTAGATTAAAAACTCATCTCTTTAGTCAGGCGTACACATAATACATCCCATAATATTGTGCACTATTACTGTACATCAGACTTGCACATCTTTATGAACAGCAGATATGTTAATCCCTCTCCACTGCTTCTCTCTTTCTACCCATCCTGAGGCATCCAGACATTGTAACCAGCTCCGATCGTCTTCCGTGCGATGAAGATTTTGGACCTCCACTGAGATGAGGCCGACTCTGTGAGAATCCTGAGACATCTACAGACCTACCAGCTCCAGTTGGACTCTGTGATACTAAAGAAGAGATTTGAACTCCATGTGATCCTTACACCAATACAACATTTGTTTGACTGTATATTTCTAATCACACCCTCCAGTGTCACCCATATGAGGATGGGTTCGCCTTTGAGTCTGGTTCCTCTCAAGGTTTCTTCCTTTACCAATTTAAGGGAGTTTTTCCTCACCACTGCTGTCTGAGTCACCTCAGACTTGCTCATTGGGGATAAATACATACACATTGTGAACTATATATATCTAATTTGTATTATTTATTATATTAATTCTTTATATTATTCTTTATGTTTTCCTTCTGTTCTATGTTTATGTTCTGTAAAGCTGCTTTGAGACAATGTCCATTGTAAAAAGCGCTATACAAATAAACTTGAACTGAATTGAATTGAATTAACTGTTTAACTGATAGTTTTGTTGTGCATTTACTTCAGGTGTTAGTGCAATTGCAGATGAATTGTACTGGTGTAATAAAGTGTCTTGTTTCAGAGGGGAGAGGTGTTGGAAGGGTCTTTATTAGAAGAATTGTAGCCAGGAGAAGAAAGTGTGCAGGTGTCAACTGATATAGGAGTTTATTATTGTGGGGGTTCTTTGTGATTGGTAACGCTGCAAAAGACTGTTACTGTAATTCAAGGTCTGCCATGATTCTCCCCATCATCACTTCCACATGGATGGTGGTGAGCTGATAGCCAAGCATTTTTGTCTGAGCTGCAGCTTGGGTTTGGTGTGGAAAGTGAACCAGAGAGAAAAAGTTAATGTGACTACTGATTTTTTTTTCTTTTTTGTAGCTTTGTAAAATATCACCAGTAGTTTCCTTGACAGCTTAAATTATTTCAAAGAAAGTTCAGTAGTTGCAGGGTCTTCTTGGTGACTGTGTTGGTATTTCAGTCCCAATTGAGATCCTGCTGGATGAGGATACCCGGGAATTTATGTGACTCTTTCTGTTGATTGTTCAGTCATTTAATTCTACAGAAAGGTGTGATGGATGCTTGCTTCTAAAATCAACCATTCACTGCACATTGTTTTATGTGTTCAACTCTAAATTGTTTGATGCACATCATGCCACCAGACAATTCACTTCTGTCCCATTTGTGTACTCATCATTATTTGATATGAGTCACACCTGCTGTGATCTGCAAACTTGATGAGCTTGATGGAGTCACTCTCAGATTTATAGTTGTTTGTGTACAGTAGGTAGAGCAGAGAAGAAAGCACTCAACCTAGCAGAGCACTGATCCTGATATACTGTTTACTGTTGAACAGGAAATTCATTATACACTGGAAGAGAGGGGAAATATGTTAAGCTGCCTTATTTTATCCAAAAGTAGGTCAGGGATTATTAAATCCACAAACAGAATACAGGAATAGGTATGAGAAGTACTGTAGGTATGAGAGCTGTACAGATGCAGCAGGAAGTGTTGCAAAGTCAGGTTTACAGCATCGTCCACAAACCTTATAGTCCTGTACTGTATGTGAACTGGAACCTGTAGAATTATTCTTGGAAGCACTACATATGATTTTAAAGCAACTGCTCTGTAATCATGGAATGATGATGGAGGTTCTGAATATTCCCTGTGCTAGGGGCTTCTTTTCTTCTGTTTCCTCAGTGTTCTGTTGAACTGATGTTTCATGATAGTGATATATGGCAATCTTTTTAGTCTTTATATTTGCTTATCCTTAAATTGTCGACTGGTTTTATGTTTTATTACATTTGACAGCTAAGAAAAAAACACAAGACATTCTGCAGTGTCTCCCTCATTTAAAGGCAAGTGCTTGTGTGGGTCAGACACACTATTTTGAAACTGTAATATTGGGTTGCACAGTTATCATACTGAGATTTTTCATACCAAGCTAAGTGACCCTACAGCAGAGGACTGCTGCACTTTCTGCACTCTGAGATGTGGAGGGAGTTTTCTCCTGACATTTCCTCCATGGTTATTTCTACCTGCAGGCTATGTCAAACCTGGCAGTGGAGAAATAAGTAGAAAAAAGAAGCAATAGCAGAAAAATATGGTAATGGCAGCTCCTTTTGCCTTTTAACAACATCAATGGCAACAACAACGGACCATCCTGGATTTATCTTGTGGACTTTCACTGTTGTTTTGCTTTCCCATAGAAAGTTATATTAAATTAAGAAAAAGTGTATAGAAATAGATTGAGAATATATTGATCAATAGATTACAGTATAATTTTTTTTCTGCTACTATTAACATTGCCAATGTTAACCAAATCCAAACAAAAGACTCCCCAAATGCATGATCCTAGTTTTCATGCATCATTAGTTTTTATAGTATGACAGTATAATTGCGATCTATTGGAACAACACAAATTCATTATATATGGATACTGCAACTTATGATGCCAAATATTTATATGCGTTATAAATACAATTATATACTATTATACTATTATTATAAATAACTACTCATTATTGTTACAAAAAAACCTTGAAGTACATGCTGTCTTACACATTTAGCTTTTCTCTGGTCCACACTGGTTCACTGTCTTTAATTGAACATTTTAATCCTTTGACTCGAATCAGTTACACCCTTGTGGGAGATATTGGACCTACAGGTTAGACAGATCATCATCAAAACACCAAACACAAGGAAATATTTTTGAAAAAATGGTGTTCATCCCTCCTGGACAGATCCAGAGGATCCAAGTTGCTTTTTGAACTTTGAATCAACTTACCTTATTCTGGCAGTTATTCTGGTAGACCAAATTTTTGCTAATTTTACATTTTAGTTTTTCTTTTGTTCCCATCTGTGTGTTTTGAAATCCAAATGAATTGCCCTGTCTTATTCCCTATCATTCTCTGTCTGTCTCTCTGCCATAGCAGCCTATACTTATGAGAGAAACATGCTAGGCATGCATTATGTAACCCATTAGTATATCAGAACAATGTCAGCATCAACCCACTAAAACACTCCAACATCATCAAGCTAGAAAGACCAGGGTTGTAATTGAGACTGGAGTAAACTCTTTAGTGGCTGGCCACTGAGGTATTTTGGGACTCGAATTCAATTGGGGGAAATGATGCACATCATCATTTCGTCACCCCCTTACCATCTGGAACTTTCTGCCAGCTGGACTCTGTGTAATGTAGAGAGAGACTGAAAAATATTCTGTTTCAGATATTGGTATGATTTCTAGATTGTTTACTGTTGCTTTGTCTAAAATTGAGATGCTTATTTTCTGACATTGACAGGGTATTTGTAGTAGTATTAGACAGACATCTGTTCAGTGTCCCATCAACGCATTCACTTTATTCTTTTTAAATACTCAACATACTTAGTACACTTATCATAGTCCAAACTGTAGACTACAATACAATACATACAGTAAAGTACAAATCCCTATTAAAATTGCATTTAGTATGTATAACATTAAAGCAAGATAAATCATGTCAGATCTGTTTCAAACTTTAATGTAATATACTAACCGACATAATTCAAGTAAAAATAAAATGTTTTAAGGAAAATGTCAGTTATACAAGTGACTATTACTTTGTTAAAGGACCTTTTGCTTTTTAAATAGCACTATTTTTAATCTTTTTAAGTTTTAAGTTAAGTTTTTTAAGTTCATTTTACTCCACTCTTCTGTGCAAAAATAATGCCCCGTGGCATGAAACTGCTACCACCATTTATTTTAGAAAAAAAAAGTCAGATATTCTGAGCAGATTTTCTGAGCAGCAAATACAAGGCTGACATGGCACTGACAAATCTATAATTAAGCTGCCAGAGGCAAACCATAAACCAGCTCCTATTAGAATCACTGCTCTTAATTGCATTTAGTACTTACATAAGCACAAGAATGGTGGAGTATAAAACATGGACACTAATAAGCGGCATTATCAAGGCAACTCTCAAGCAAGAACTGAGATAATGTTATATAAATGCCGTTGGTGCGGCGGGTGGTCTCTGAAAATGCTTATTTTGCTAAGAGGGATTGTTTACCCTGCAACTGTGTATTGCACACTGAGTATAATTTTAGCCCCAAATTAGCATCTCTCTCTCTCTCTCTCTCTCTCTCTCTCTCTCTCTCTCTCTCTCTCTCCAGCAGTTAATCTGTCAGGTACAGTGAAACGAGTCAAGGAAGTCAGGTACTGTTGTTAGGAGATAAGTACACACATATTTACCATACGTACATATAAATATTATGTGTATGATATAGTACTTTTGGAGGGTCTACATCCTAAAGTCATGTTAATGTTTTCTGCATTCACACTCGGCACGACTCTGAATAATTAACTGCCAAGAAAATAGCACATGACCTTTTTTCCTTTTTCATAATTACTCTGCCCTTTAAAGACAAAGAGCCATTGCTAGTCTATCTAATAATCTCACTGACACTGGTCAGACAAATTATTGACTGAATTACTCTGGCGAGGGCAGATGTTTAAGTTCATAGTGATTCTCCTCAAACGAGAACAGAACTGGCTGTGTGTATGGGTGCATTGTCATCATAATAAATGTTCCACTGTTTGGAAAGAACTTTTAAACCATGGGATACACCTGAGCAGTTAGAATTTCCAAATATAGCAAAACTGTGTAGGTAAATGATGGGGCCAGCAGAATACCGATATACTGTATAGCCGCCCAAATCTACACAAATCCACCACTGTGTTTGACACTTGGAACCAGACAAGTTGTACGCTTCTTTGGGGGTTCTCCATACATAAACTTATTGCCATTAGGAATAATAATAATAATAATAATAATAATAATAATAATAATAATAATAATAATAATAATAATAATAATCAGTCCATATCACTCAATTCCCATCGTCTAGGTTTTATGATCACGTCACCATCTGTTTCACAATTTTTCATTGGTGTCTGTTATTTTTGGTTTAGTAATTGCTAAAAACTCTCCTCCTGGATATTGGTTTGTGAAGTTCTCTGTGGACTGTTTTTGTAGAAACAGGGACTTTAAGGTAGAAATTAAGTTCTGCTGTCACTTTTGCTGGAGTATTTCTGTGTTGTTTGGACACAATCCTTCCTAGTGTTTGACTGTCCATATAATCACAATATTGTATTATACTTCCACTAAAAGTGGATTATACTTCCACTTCCACCATTCTTCTTTGCTGATAAAGTTTTGCCATGCTTTGTATACGCAGTCATTATCATGGAGACTGTTGCTCTTTACAGCCCACTTCTTCAACATGAGTTAAGCTGTAAATGTTACAGCTGTTCGTGCTAAACAAGGTCCCACGATCTGTCCCAATTTAAATCTGACAAGTCACTCATTTCAACAATGTTTTAAACTAAACACTGCTGAGCACAACTTGTTTTATACTAGCATGCAACCTAGAATATTTATAGCAATGAAAAATAAATGATAATCACAATATTTTTTTTCCAGTAGCCTCACAAATAATTTTAACCCCTTGTAATGAACCGCCAGACACAGAATCCAAAATGCAGAGTTTATTAAAAAAAAGTAATCCACAAGACAATAATTCAAAATGAGAGACAAAAACTGGGTAGAAGAAATAGGCACAAGATCAAAAAACCAATCAGACAGAGAGTGAGGCAGACAGAACCAAAATCACAAATCCAAAAGGGCAAAACATGGTAGAAACAAGAAGATAGCAATAGAAACAATAACAATAGCAAACAGGTACCAGTAGTACCAGTAGTACACTTGGTATGTAGTACAGACAAACAATACTTGTTGATGTATGTGCCTGTTAAAAGCAAAAGAAAATGTTATTCAGAGAGGGAGAGAGAGAGAGAGAGAGAGAGAGAGAGAGAGAGAGAGAGAGAGAGAGAGAGAGAGAGAGAGAGAGAGAACTCTCATTAAACTAGATAACTATGCATTATGGTATTTAAAAACAGAAAAAATACAATGAAGGGTACATTTCATTCTTTTTTATATAACTCAATCTTTTCAAAATTTCCCTTTGACAATAAAAAAGAAGGAAGGATTCCAATTCCTATTTCATATTTTTCTGCACCTGATTCATTCTTAATGCTCTGCTTTTGTGAGCAAGCCAGACCATGCTGATAGATAATCTAAAGCTTTCACCAACACACAAGGTTACTGCTGACATTTCAATAAAATGCATTGATGAGAAAGAGAGCTTTTAGTGAATATTAGAATAATACAATGACACAACAAATTGGGATACAAAGGTTAGCGTATCTATGGGAACCATTCATCTTGCTAGCATTTTCCTCTAATGTTACATAAGGTTATGTAATGAACAGCTAATGAAGTTCACTGCTGCTGTTCTGCTCTATGATTTTTTTTTAAATTAGTCAGAAAAAAATGAATTAATATCACAGTGGCACTAATGGATGAAAAAAAAATACACATTTTTGGCAACATCATCATTACTCCATCCTCAATCCTCCAGGACATTTGAATGATATACTGTACTGAGGTATCTGCTGCAATTACCAAAGTTACACATAGGCCTTTTCCTTTAATGTTTTTCCATTATTATAGCTGTAGATGAATTCTTACATTAGGTCAGTTAAAATAAAGTTGTCCATATCTTTGTTCTGTTGTTGGTGACACAGTAGAGCAATGGGTAACATCATAGCTCCAGGTTCCCCACTGTCTCTGGTTACTGTCTCTGTCGGGTTTCTTATGGTCTCTCTCTGTCCTTGTGAGATATGATGAGATATTATGTAGTTTACCTATCTTTTATGCCGGACATATGTGAGATTATCTTTTATAGACAGATTAAATATACAATGGCTGACAACATATTTCAGGAAGGCCATTTCATCTATCATTCATGCAATTATACAGTCAGCCAATCATGTAGCAGCAGCACAATGCAAAGATACACATCAAACATCATAATGGGAGTAAATTATGATGGCTGTGATTCTGTGAGTTTACACACAAGGATGTGAAAAACAAAAAATATCCAGAGAGAAGCAGTTCTGAGAGCAGAAACACCTTGTTGATTAGATTTTTAAGTTGACAGAAAGGCTATCGTAACTCTAATAATCACTGTATATAACCATGGTTGGCAGAAATGCATCTCAGAATCAGTCAACTCTTGGGACAGAACAGCTATAGCAGTAGAAGACCACCTCAGGTTCCACTCTTGTCAGACATGAACAGGATTCTGCAGCTACAGAAGGTACAGACTCACATCGCCAGTTCTGATGAAACCCAGTTGCTGTTGAGGCAATGCAGATTATAAAAGCAGAATTCTGCTGAAAATGTAAATAATCATACTGGCAAAAGACTTCCTCAAATTTTACCAGTCCTGCCAGGAATTTTGTGATTGTTGAGGGCAAAAGTACTGCTGCTTTTTAACTATTTATTTATTTATTTGTTTGTTTGTTTGTTTGTTTGTTTGTTTGTTTATTTACACAGGTTTATTTTTTAAAACTACTACCAGATGCATGAAGACACATGCAATTGATTCCTAGGATAGATGTAATTACATTGGATGCATACTAATTGAAAGGGGCTTTGGCTGAATTCATGTTATGATGACATAACACTAAGCATCTAGGCTCAAATTTGTGAATTGCAAGCTCAGTATTACAGCGTAACTAACTGCTAAGAATGCATGTACTTAACTATGTACATTGTGAGCAAATTCAGATATTTCTGAATTATTATTTTAAAGGTACAAACTGGGTAGATAACATGTCTCTTTCAGTCAAAGAAGTGCATTAATTATAGTAATGAATGCATGCACCAAGGAGCTTAACAACAGGTGAGCACAGCACTGGGAACAGCAGGGTCATGCAGTACTGAAAGGCAAATTAATGCCTGGGTTCTGGTGAAATCTTTTTATTGACCTTAGGGATCCTTGATCTTTTAATCTCTGTGTATCTCACACCTGCCATGAAACTTGGCAAGCTCACACTTGGTTCTCATGTGTTATCTTCATATCTTTTTGCCTGTGTTGGTGTCTGTGTTTTTGAGTTGTATTTTTTTACCCATAATGAATGACCACAAAGTAGCCAAGTGTTCTTGTCAAACTACGCACAACATACACAAATGAATAATACAATTTACTTTCATTTTGAAATGAAAAATTTGATCACCAGCATTACATCTGAAGTGAAAATATTTTGAAGCATTTATGACATAACCAGTATTTTTCTATTGTAAGTTACATTGCACCAATTATAAGGTTATTAAACTAGACAGATTTGATCTTTTTCAATTTCAAGCTTGAAATAAATTTGATGCAGATTATTGTGCTTATTTTTGCCAATAGAATAAGACTAAGAAAATGTGTATCCTAAATCCTATATTTGGTTAGTGGCTTTTCATCCACAACAGCTGATGTTTTTCCTGGCCAAACAGTAGGGAACATTGTGTCTAGAATTCCAGATTTATCCTTGTCATGGCTCTTGTGTAGTGTTTCTCCATTCAATGCCCGAAGAATACTCACTTATTCATGTGGCTCTGTATCTTATCTTATCTTGCAATACGCATCTAAAAAAACTTCAATTAGATTATAGAAGGGTGAATATAGTAGGAGAATTTTTCACACATCTATATGTGTAGAGGGGTGATGAAGCGTTCCTGGATGTCATGTGCATGGTGGAAGCTGATACGATGCTATATATATAATAGGAAGTGTTCTCTGGTGCAGTTTGCTGTCTGATTTCTTATAGCGTATTGCGAAATATCAGTAGTAATGCCTTGTGAAATTGACAGTGATAACCTAATGGATGATCCTAATGGATGACCTATTAGGATCATAGGCAAAATTGACATCTGCATTACTTCCTCCTTGACAAGGGATTTACATTTACATTTACATTTACAGCATTTGGCAGACGCCCTTATCCAGAGCGACGTGCAAATGTGCTTAAGTCTCTATCATTGGATACATTAACTCTGGTTCACTAGGTTACATACTTAAGATACCATGAGTCTAAAACTCTGTTCAAAGTTTTTTTTTATTTTATTTTTATTTATTTATTTATTTTATATACATACAGTACATACAACAAACAGAGAAGGAAGTGCTAGTTGAAGTGTCTCATGAATAAATCATTTCACTTCAACCGTCATTTGAAAATAGCCAATGACTTAGATGTCCGGACCCCTAGTGGAAGTTCATTCCACCACCTTGGTGCCAGAACAGAAAATAGTCTTGTAGTATACTTACCTCTTACCCTGAGAGATGGTGGAATAAGTCAAACAGTGCTGGTACTGTAGCTCTGTGGGTGCGAGGTGCAGTGCTAGGAGTGGTGAGGGCTTTGAGGTAAGAGGGAGCTGGTCCATTTTTGGCTTTGTAGGCAAGCATCAGTGTTTTGAATCTGATTCGTGCAGCTACCGGAAGCCAGTGGAGGAATCGCAGCAGCGGGGTGGTATGCGAGACCTTAGGCTGGTTGAAAACAAGCTGTGCAGCTGCATTTTGGATCATTTGCAGAGCACATTCATAGGTAGACCTGCCAGCAGTGCGTTGCAGTAGTCCAGTCTTGACTTGAAATTACAAGTCATTGAACAAGTACGTGAGCAGCCTGTGTGGACAAAAATGGCCGGGTCCTTCTAATGTTGTAGAGAAGGAATCGACATGAGTGTGCCACATTAGCAACATGAGAGAAAAAGGACAGTTGATTGGCCATGATTACCCCAGTGTTGCGAGCTGTGACTGACCTGGAGATCAGAGTGTTATACAGGGATATTGGAAGAGATGATTACAGTTGCTCCATACTTTTTGTTTAGATTGAAGCCAGCCCCACCAAAATACACATATACTGTAAAACAAGGTCAGGATTTGTGTGGCTTCTGCTTGTTTGGAATAAAAACCTGCACCCACATTGGCCCTTTGTGGATAAGATTGGAGACCGCTGCTTTAGACCTACCCAGAAAATAACAAAATAAAACAATAACACTAAACATTTAACTGTCACACTCCAGCTGGTTCAATGCTCCATGCCTCCATGACTGATGACTACAGACCTAACAAGGATAGCATTCTATCTCATTAGAAACATTTACTCGTCTCATGCCCTTCTTTTCTTGTTTGCTCCACTGTGTTTTTGTTTCCCTGACTACAGTACTGTATATATATAACTGACACAATAAATAGAACTGATTGGATAATTCTGATCTATTGTGTTTACACAGTTGAGATGGAGTTCTTGTCTATTAGTATACTAAGTAGTGACTGTATTGGTGACTCTGTAGTACGGTAGTTAAAAAAATGTCTGTTTACAGTGAGAAGTGCACTGATATGTTTTTGGAAAATTTGTGCACCAAAACTGGAACATCTATTTTAGCAATACATTATTGTATGTTTAGAGTTTTAAAGAAGTTGTATATGATTATGGGGATTTTAGCAAAAGGAATTAATTTATTAAAAACTGGATCAGCAACACGGTTCACTGTGGAACACTTTGTACTGTAGCACTTATAGGTACTTCTGTAAAGGGATTGACAGCATGTGTGCAATTTGAGTGTTCAGAACCTTAGTCATAAAGTTTTTTCAAGTAATACAAAACACATGCCTTGTCTTTTTTATAAAGACAATGTTCAATGTATAAAATACTTTGTTTAGAGTCATGTAAATTATGTACATTAGTGAACTAAACAAAGTAAAATGTTTTGACCAGCGATAGTATTGCATTTGACAGTTTGTTATGGCACTTAGCAGAAAAACTGTAATGTCTGTGAAGCACTTGACAGTATTAAGTTTAAAAAAAGGACATGAAAGTGACTGTTTATGAGGAAAAGGTATTTTAATGAGTGTTAGTATAGCCAGTGGAAGACGAGTACACAAAAAACAAACAAAGAGAAGGGATTATATTATCTAACATAGAATTTGAATATATCAACAGAGATGCACAGCTATATATCCATGGCATAAGTACAGCTTTTCATCAAGAGAAACATCAATTAATCTGGGCTTCAATAATATTAATTTTTAGGAATAGGAACAGGTGCATGACTCTCAAAATATCACCTCAATGTCATACATGGTGCAGATTATCATTGTATTTTAGCTAAAGAGGGCTGACCAATTTGTATTTCTATTACATATAGTTGTATTACAGCTCCACCTTAGTACAGGCAGAGTGTTCACAATAAAAAAAGATGTGGCAATGGTCTACATGGTGAAATCTTTCAGAATCTCCTCATTGAATCTCTCTGAGGCTCTACAGAAGGTCGTTCAAAAGGAAAATTAAAATATGACTGTATGAAAGAAAAGAAAAAGGAATGGTGATGGTGTTGATGTCAGTATATTTTACACACAGGCGATTGCTTTAAGATTTTATGGGAGGAAATGTGTCTTTCACATTGTTCATCAAAATAAGATAAGATAAGATAAGATAAACCTTTAAAAAATATCAAGTATCTCAGTGCAATATTGTTTGTTTAACAATATTAGTTTGTTTGACAATATTATACAACACTGTTTGTTCATTTAGCACAAGTTGTTTTCTGTGTACTGTTGGAAAATCTCCTTTAAAACCTGATAACCCATTTATATAATTTTACTGACACAGCTGCAGTGAAATTATGTGGCAGATTCAATTACACACTACAAAAAATGCCATTAATTGCTTAAATATAGTAAAATATGTAAAATAACAGCTCCTACATTTAGCAACAAGCAGGAGCTTTTAGAGTCCCCAAGTTTTTGTGTGACCTCCAGCCACATGAAAACGTTTATGGTGGAAAAAGGGAATAACAACTGGATTTAAAAACACAATGGCATCTAATGTCTGACTTGCTTTCTGTGACACTTTTGTTAAATAGCCTCCTGCTGCCATACATGCTGTGTGATTGTACTTAATCTCAAAAACATTTTTCTGACTTTTATTCTTGTCAACATGTTTTCAAATAAAGCCAGTGGGATTTTCATTAAATGGTGACACATCATTTATCGATTTAAAATATATTTAATCATACAGCTATCTGAGTGATTGTGTTTTTTTTTTTTCTCAGTTGTTTACCTACAATACATTATCTACACTGGGACAATTTTCAAAACAAGTATTTCAAATACAAGTATCACAAAAAAAAAAAAAAAAAAAAAAAAATATATATATAGATATATATATATATATATATATATATATATATATATATATATATATATATATATATATATATACAAAAATCAGTTGATCACTGAAACACTCATCATATGGACAGCTGATTACTACTTAAACTTACTTAAACTAACCTGAAACTTACTCCTGTCACAACTGGAGTATTATATAATGCATCTATATCTTGTACAACTAATGTACAAGAAACTAAAGAAGAGAAACAACAAATTCACTGTAATGATGAATCCAAAGTAAGCCTGGCTCCAGTATGAAAAAAAAAACATTTTCAGAAAGATGGCCCATTTATTACCGTCATGTGTCTATTGATATGGTAGACTAAAAACTTATTGAAAGGGAACTTTAGCTCTCTCACCAATTAAATGGTCTTTGTAAATAATGCCCTCAACATGCCTTTTCAGTAGCCTGTTTATATCTGAAAGACTCTCAGAGAAGATATTCTGAAAGAGAACAGCACTCCTGAAGTGCAAATTTTCACCTGGTTGAGTACTGAGAGTTCTTTTTTGTAAAACCAAGGTTCTAACCCAGGCTTGCAAGTTTACTCATTGTAGCATGCATGATATATAGTGGGTATTTGGTGTTTAGTCACGTTTCTCTTCTCATTCCTAAACATCTGTATTATTGATGCACCATAGATTTTCCTCCCTTTTGCACCATGGCTGTTAACATGGAATACAGTAGTCATGAAGGTGAAATATTTCAGATTTCTTCCCTTCTCTTTTCTTTTATTTGTCCTCTGTGCACGTCTGTCCAACTTGCCAGACAACCATACATTCAAACATATATTCCTCTTGCAAGGCCATATACATATCTGTTTCTAAAAGCTCTGGCTCTATTATTACAGTGAAAGACCTTTTAAACTGTAGGATTTATTTGTGGTTATGGTGTATAATTTACAACTATAAAGTGGGATTGGTCAGGAGCATGCTGAGCTGAGCACTTTCAGTTTTTCAGAAATGTACAGGTTACTTACTAAATTGTCCATTCTAATGGCCTTTTCTTTTTACAACATTCTCATGGGCTGATGATATGACAGACCTTTTCTCTTCAACAAATATTTTTTATCCAAAAGTGCATAATAACACCATACATATCTAGGACACTTTACACATATGTATCCACATTCCTTTGTCCACTCTTTTTATGTATTGATTATCTATTTTTCACTCATCCGAAGAATCAAAATATCACAATACTGATTGGCCATTATAGCAAGAAAAAATGTTTGAAATGTTGGCATAATTGTTTTATGCAAAGTATTTTGCATTAGATTTGCATTTATGGGTCTTTCATAATGTATTAAAGAAAGTTGGCTGAAGTTGTTCATTGTAAAATGCAGTCATGGGAAAAAGAATGTACAGTACACCTATCTTCAGTTCTGTGTTTTTATATTTAATGTATCTGGACCTAAATCACAACTGTGCAGACCTCAACAACTTCTATAAACAAACAAATAACCACTGACAACAACTATTGAACACAATAGTTTGATGGACACAATAGTTTGCACATTATGATTTCATTAAAAACAAAACAAAACAATGTTGTTTTGTTTTTAATGAAATCATAATGTGCAAACTATTGTGTCTAGTCTAGTCTAGTCTAATCTATCTAGTCTCCAATGCTGTTATTTGTATGAGCCTGAGAAGCATGTATGTGTGCACCTTTCTTACAAAAAGTGTAGCAGCAGTTAAGGGTCTGTTTAGTTATCAAAATATTTTGAGCTAACAGAACTGCAAAACTACCAGTGTTGGTCCACTGACTAGCCTCCTGTGAGTCTTGGTATTATTTATAAGGCTCTATTGATCTTTCAGTTAGCTCTTTGGCCATATATAGATTAGCATATCCAGAAATTCATGTTTATTCACTCTTATGCTAACCAAGAATACAAATGGGGTGGGTGTGGTTATAGGGAATACAATACATTTTTTTCAGCATGAAAGTAGGAATTGTGAGGTTTCGAAGAGAGAGGTTTCAGCATTTTAGAGAGTACCCAGATGGTGCAGGATTACTAGGATGATGGAGTTCTATTCTGGGGTTCAGCTGGATATCTAATTTCATGCTCTTTTTTGTATTACTGTAACAGCCACACATAGAGTAGTTAGACGTACTGTGTTTATGGACAGTAAAGTTAACAAAATATAATAAACAACTATGTACTCATACAACATAACACTTTTCTCTTCATTTCAATTATAAACTATGCATATTAAACAAGAAGTTTGCATAGTTTACATTCCTACTTCCTGGAAACACACAAAAAATGTCATGTTGTTTATACTTCTCTCTCTGAATTTTTTCTCTGATCTGCATTTGTCAAAACTGTATTTGTATACTCTAAAAAATATCATGCATGAATGTTTTTTTCTCCATTCATTAGTCCATTTGTCCATCTCTATTTATTAGCTTATATGCCCCAGCCATTTCTCTCTCGCTTTCCTCCTCTTATATTGCGAATTTTCTTTCTATCTCTTAGAGACCATCAAAGCATTCTCATAATCCAATTCAGAATTGGAGTTTAGATATGGCTGCCCTTTCTGAGATTACATACAGAGAATCACGACTTGGTTAAAGGACTTTCTATCTCAATTTACTTTCCCAGGCTTCTTGGGTCCTGGAACTCTATCTACTGTGAATTGTTGTGTTCAGTCACAGGGAAGACATCTATATTTTTTGATGGTTTAACTAAAGAATCACAATCATAGAAGGTTTCTATTATAATTTGAAACTTTAAGGCATACTTTGTTTATACAGCATCCGAGGGTAACAGGTGCAAAGAATTAATTTTTAAATTGTGAGATATATTGAATCTACTGTACTATAAAGTATGCAATACTATATGATACTATATATCATATAATAATAATAATATTAATAATAATAATAATAATAGAATTATTATTATTATTATTATTATTATTATTTATTTTTATTATTATATGTGATATTTAAGATATAATATCAAGGTATTTATCTTATATATACTTAAAAACATTCAGCACTTTTATTTTATTTAATACTCTGAAGGACTGATCTCAGAGAAACAGAGAAACCTTATAAACTAATGAAAACTATTCATATGCCAGTGTGACAATAGAAATAATAATGCTGTTCATTCAGACTATTTCTTTTTAGTTAATTTTACCAGTTGTTTCTTAAATGGACACTCTGGAAGAAATCTAAAATATAACGTATAGATAAACATTCCTACTCATGCCTTACATGGGGTAACACAGAGGCCTCTGTTGTTAGATTTCCTCATCTAAATACTGGCAAAACAGCTTCTTGATTACATATCTTAGAGATGGACAAAATATAAAAATCTACAGTGTTTAGAGTGGATAATTGATTGGGAGGGAAATGGGGGAGAGAATGGGAAAATAGGGGCAGTTATCAATAGACAATGACATGTTCAGCGAACTGAGATAGCTAACTGGCTTCTGCTATGGAGCAATCATTTTGATTTGTCATCATATTATTGTGATGAAGCAAATGGATTACTCAAGTGACAGAAATCGCACAGCAAATTAGTTATTTAAGTTACTGTTATATAAAGAAGTGAGTAGAGCAACAGGAGCAAAGCAGAGAGCAACTGTAGGTATTTTAACATGACACTGAGCTAGATAACTGAAGTAAGCAACACCCTAGTAGCTGCCATAATGTTAGAGGATTTGCATTTGCTAGCAGAGATTAGGTAGCTCTGGACATAGTGCTCCTTTGCTCTTCAATTTGTACTAAATACAGATAGGATTAATGTTTTATTCAGTATCTTTTTTGGGAGTAACTGGTTTCAAGTCCTGGCTGCACACTTGTGAATATCCATAATTGTTTGTCAGTGTAGAAAGAGACCACGTTAGTGTTTTTAAACAAAAAGAGATTTCTAACCCGGTTAGAAGAGAATGTGATTACCATAAGCAAATGAACTACTTGGTTATAATCAGATTGAAGTGTCTATCTGAAAGGTGATTTAGGAATCAAATTTATATCAACTAAAACATGTCTGCCTATTATTATAGAATAGCACAAAAATGACAATGACAATGATTGCTTCTAAAGTAACAATGCAAATGGCATACTGTATGGTCAGTTGCTAATCGTTGCTAATGGTTGTTCACCTTGCAATATATAGCTCTATCATACAAACTTGGTGTGCTTATATTAGGTATAAATAAACAAAAATCGTCTAAACAGATGCTATAAATTTTTCTGTAAATTCTATGCAAGTCAGATAGCTATGGTAAATGTCCTTCATAGACAATCCTCAGTAAGAATATTACTGAGGTTGAGCAATACCCAGATAGCATGGTCACATTGCAACAATGTTGAGTCAGTGTTGATGCGTCAACGCCAATTACATTGAATTAACGTTACAAAGTGATGTTGCTTTAGCATCACTCTTGCACCCTCAGTTAAGCAATGTTGAAGCAATACTGATATTTTAACCACAAATCGATGGTAATAATATTGCTTAAACATTACAAAGTGATATTATTTCAACACGTCTTTGGCAATGTTGAAATAATGTTGAGATTTCAACCATAAATCAACGGTAATAGCATTGATTCAACATTACAAAGTGATATTTTTTCAACATCACTTTTGCACCCTCAGTGACTGTTGAAATAATGTTGAAATTTACCATTAATCTATATATTATATACTATATTATTAAGTAAACAATGTTTTTTCAGCATCACTTTAGCACCCTAATTTGTTGAAACAATATTAATATTGAAGACAAAAAAACATGCTCATACCACTGAATCAATGGTCAAGCTACTATATCAAAAAAAAGAAAAAAAAGAAAAGAAAAAACACTTTCCCACTGATTCAGTCACATTCTTATTTATTATTTTTTTTTTTGCTGTCTTTTAATTCAATCAACTGAAAGCTGATGAGTTGCTTGACTTGGTCAAGTATGCAGAACTGCTGCACATCTGGTCAGAGGTCTCCAAAGGATAGTTAGGCAGAATTTTGATAGAAGGCTGGACAGAGGTCTTGACTCTGGAAGCTGATTGAACAGGAGCCTTCATTTTGTTGGAGACTGCAGAGAAACGGATTTTACATGTATACCATTTGCAAAATTACATTTTGGGACATCCACAAAGAAAAACTTCAGATACATCTAGCAATTTTATTTTATTTTTGTGATTATTCTTTCCCCTTCTGAAAATAAATGCAAAGAAATTTCAGGTGTTACCTGGATTTTCTTTTTTCAAACTTTTCTTTATCAGACTGAATGTCAGTTGTGTCGCAGTTCTCCTGTAGGTATCTTTTCAAACTCTTCTCATCTTCTTCATATGTGGCTGCAAGTTGTGTATTATAAGTGTAATAACTGTAAAGTACACATTTTAATTCCACCTTATACTTAATTTATGCTTAATTTGAATTTATAAACTTACCTCTACTTACAAGGTGTCTAACAGGTTCATAGGACAACCATTCCTCAGTAGGCAGCTCATATTTTTTAACTGCAGCCCGTACTTTGGCTGTGTCTTTGGGTGGATATGGTGGCCATCTTTCCAATCAGCCAGCTGTGTGGCACAATTTCTGTGCCACCATTTTGAAATTGAATGCTTCATTTTTTTTTTTTAACAAAATAACTCCCCTACAATACAAGAATGCAAATTTAAACGTTCCCTTGGAGATATAGAAAAAAAAATGAAAAGCAGTGTTAAGTACAAGCTTCTCTTACAACAGCAAAAGCATGTTGTAATCTACAAAAATTCATTATGTCATATGAATGAGTGGAATGGCAATGAAGACATTTTTGTCAGGACAGAGGAAATATTTTAGCTTAATATCTTAGAGTCTGGCCACATCTAGATTGTCATGCAACTCCCACACTTTATAACAACCTGTGCTGGTTGACTCAAACGGGTAGGAGAAGAATGATTCTTGATGATTAAACTTTTGAAATAGGACAAAAATCCCTACCCCATCTACCTTAATGATATTTCTTAACATAGCAATGTGGCCAACTATTTGCACACAATTATCTTGTTGCACTATAGACAGAGTGTAATTTTCTGTGACCACTTTTCTGAACTTTTTGCCAAGACTTAGGCTATGGAGCACTGGACCATCAAAATGTGGTTGTCTTAAGTTGCACTTGTGAGGCTTTTGTGACTCTGGATTTGGCATTTCAGATAACCTTTTCACAACTTGCTGTAAGGGTAAGTGAGGCTGGCGAAAAAGATGTTTTTTGTCCTAAATAATTCTCAAAAGGAAATGCTGACACATTATCCAAAGGTCCAAAGAGATGATACTCTTCAGCCAGATGAGTCAGTTGGTGTATATTGTAGACTATTTCATGTCTACCCAATAGTTGTCCAAAGTGGCATACAAAAGAGACAAGCAATTCATGAGCACAATCAATCATCACCTCTGGGGTTCCAGAGGATACACCCAAATGCATAGCAACAGAAAACAACATAAAGTTCTCATACATCTGCATTTGAATGCAATTCTGAAGCACAACAGGGAATGTATACAACATAAATGAGCGCAGCTCAGTTGCTTTCCAGCAGTCAATTTCTGAAAACCCTCTTGGTTACCGGCTTAACTCAACAGGCGTGTAGCTACTCAGCAGCTTTAACTTTTCAGAAATTTCAGCTACAGTTTGAGTGGACAACCTGGTGATATGTACTTTACCTCTGATCCAAAAGTTCAAAAGTTTCCTAGTGATGCCTAGACAACATAAGTGCATATAATCTAATGGAAACATGGTAACCATTTTTATCAAGCCAGCTAAAGAAGAAGGTTTTTGGTTTAAGTGGTGGTCTTCATCAATCATATCATTAAAATCAGAATCAGTCCTCAACTTTGCATCAGTTTCTGGGTATGTCATTTTATTTTGCCACTCACCCACTTGAATACATTTGTCACAGCCAGAGTAGCCATTATGAGATTTTGTATTTTTAACAAAGGCTCTGGCAGGGGCATCACACACAAAAGAGCATACTTGTACCAAATGTTTCGACCATTGTAAACAATACAGTACCATGCAGAAGAACATCAGCTAAATTGTCAATAAATAGCTTTAAGAACTCAAATATGCACTTGGGCTTTTTCATACCACAGTAAAAGAGACTACGAGGAAGGGATGTTTAGTATAGTCACAATTGGCAATGGCAAGAATTGGCCAGAACTGAAGTGTACAGCTTTTGAAAAGTGGAAGCCCATCTAAATTGAACTGTAATTTAACTGTTTGCAATTGTTCAGGCAGGATTAAACTTTAAAAAAAATGTGACACTATCCCCTTTGCCAAGCCAAAATGTTAATACTCACCGCCTTCCATCTTTATGGTAGATACATGGGTTTGGGTCTTAAGAACTGTCCTGGCATCTGTGGGCAATTCTGGATGAAACATTCGCAGAATACTTGAAAGGGCACTGAGTGCAGCAAGTGAGACTGAGAAGGTAGAGGCCCAATATCACAAACTCCTTAAAAGAAACTCACTCGTTGGAGCTTCTGATTCAGTATCAGAGTCAAAATCTGATGAGTTGATTGTATCATTATTAACATCATGCATATTGGTTGGATGCAACTGAACCTCATCAGACACCACACCAGGGAACTCATCTGTGACTGAATCATTACAATCTGAACCAGCTGACTCTATAACAACTTTAGGGTACCCGGCATAATTTTTCCTGCTTCAACATGGTTTTCTTGTGCCACAGAATTTTGTGCACTGGTTTCATTAAATTGTTGTAGTATTTCTGACTCTGCTGACTTAATCATTGATTTCAATTTACGTCTCTTTGACCACCGTGAAGTCATTATTGCTAATGACTGCAACAGTTAAAAAGTGGTGCAACAGTTCAAGTTTTTAAAAATTGGCTTATTGTATGTCAGACTGTGCCTCTTTTCTTTTGGGTTCTCTGAAAAAGCAAGCATGATATCACTTAAAAGCAAGTTAATTAAATTCTCATACATACCTATACATAAATACAGTCACATTAAACATAGCATTTACTTTTTACAATTTATGAAAACAGTTATTTAGAACAGGATTTTGGTATCATTGATTTTTTTTAATATATAAAATCTGTTAGTGCTTCAATATCTTTTACATTTTGGGCAATAAACATTTGTGAATAGAAGCACTATAATATGCAGGACTTCAGTATGTTGACAGTTTGTAAATTATATGGCAACTAATTTACCAAGAAACTACAAATTGTAGCAAGTGACAAGTGTTCTGTGTTTAGCTTATAAAAACAGCTTAATTATTTTCAATTAAAGCAATTTCATTAAAGCTGCAGATTTAAATAATGCAAACCAATTAATTTCATTAAAGATCACATGAAAATGTCTTTGATTTTGAGTTTTACCATGAACAGTTACTATACAGCAAATTTTATACTCTTTGAGGAATATGAATGTTTACCTGATAAAGCTGCAAGCAGGAGATAGAAGATAAAATCATATCTTATGAAGATAGAAGATAAAACCATATCTTATGTCAAGCAGTTATACTGTGGACTGCAACTCAATGTATGATCAATGCAGTGTTGTAATGTAACGGAGTACAAATACTTCGTTACTGTACTTAAGTAGACATTTCATGTATCTGTACTTTACTTCGCTATTTAAATTTATGTCAACTTTCACTTTTACTCCACTACATTTCCTAGATAAAATATATACTTTTACTCCGTTATATTTCCACTAAGCATCTTCGTTACTCGTTACTACAAAATAAAATCAGAAGAAATGTGTGCGACTGCAATAAGGGAGTTTTGGCGAATCACTGCTCCTAGATTGCATTACACTCTGCACGCTCTTCGGAGAAGCACAGGCACGCGCAGCGTGCACGCGCAGTCAGAGCTGGAGGCATTTATCTATAGCGTTAATCGGCGGAAAGCCGCAAAGACGGCAACCAAAAGCAGTGAAATTTCACTATTCTTATTACCAGAGTTGATAGCACAAACAAAATATTAATGCAAACAATCCATTCAATACTAAATAAAAACAAAATTTATTGATTTGGTCTTTGTCTTGTGAATATTTTTTATTAATGACTGCATTCATTGGACACACTGTTTGTAGAGAATGCACACATACATAAACTGATTTGATTCAAGACTGGCATCATTACATCATGCATAAAATTTTGGTGTCCACTTTTGCCATTTAATAATACCATAAATTTCGGCTTACTATGTAGTCATATAATATATAATATAAAACTCTTCTTGTTTTAAATTCCCACTCAGGGCTAAACACACTAAAGATGAAATCCTAGAACTGCCCCTGCTCTTATGCCTACCGAAAATCACTGAAATCTTACTTTTTACTTTTACTTCAGATACTTAAGTACAGTATATATCAGATACTTTAAGACTTTTACTTGAGTAATATTCTAAAAGGTAACTTTCACTTCTATCAAAGTCTTTTTCTAGTACGATACTTGTACTTTTACTCAAGTATTGCTTTCTAATACTTTATACAACACTGGATCAATGTCACCATCATTAAGGGTGTGCTTCTCATTTCTCTAATTATCCAACCTCATTAGCCTTAACTCCTCCTACTGAAGACCTTGGAGTAATTAAATGCAAAGAGTAACAGAAACATAGGCTATGTAAAGTTTAATATTCATGCTCATGGGCTTCTAGAGATCAGCTAAATATTGTTGGAATTTTATTAATCAATGCTAAAGACAAACTCGTGATGCACTTCTTAATCACCCACATCATCACAGATATTTTGGCTCTTGGTTTTCATCAAAATTTCAATGTGGATTCAACACATCAACAACATTCATCTCAGTCAAAATGATGGTTTGGATGAAAACACCACATTGTATCAATGTCACCTTGCCACCTGAGCAGTTTATTCATTCATTCATTTTCTAATGCTTATCCGAACTACCTCGGGTCACGGGGAGCCTGTGCCTATCTCAGGCGTCATCGGGCATCAAGGCAGGATACACCCTGGACGGAGTGCCAACCCATCGCAGGGCACACACACTCACACACGCAATCACACACTACGGACAATTTTCCAGAGATGCCAATCAACCTACCATGCATGTCTTTGGACAGGGGGAGGAAACCGGAGTAGCCGGAGGAAACCCCCGAGGCACGGGGAGAACATGCAAACTCCACACACACAAGGTGGAGGCGGGAATCGAACCCCCAACCCTGGAGGTGTGAGGCAAACATGCTAACCACTAAGCCACCGTGGAAACCCCCCCCCCCCCCCCGCGGTTTATTTCAACACTTTAATAACTTTATTTAATAAATTTTATTAGATTCAGTAACAATAAATCAAATACAAATAACAAGCAGGCAAAAAAAAGAAAGAAATAAGATATATGCACCATTGTTTGAAACTCATGCATGTCAAACACACGAGACTTCTGTATAGGATGCATCTGTGTTTTCTCTCTAATGAAGAAGCATCAATTAAACAACTGAGAAGTGCACATGCAAAACCAAAATGGGTATTTGCCCATTTCAATTTCAAACTACAATAGATGTTTTTCAGCCATTTTTCCATTTTTCACTAGTGGGGAAACACCCACTAGTGTTCTGCACAGATACACACCTGCGTGATCTTCTGATAATCAACTACAAATCACTGTTAGTTCAATGTCACTGTCTCCACCCATGTGTGCTGTTGACTTTCATCACAATTTCAATGCTGATCCTAGACACTTTAAACATTTAAATGTTAATCTCAACCAAAATGATGGTTTGGATCAAAACTCAACATTGTATCAATGTTACCATGCTGTCTGGGTATAAATTTGCTAAAGCAATGTAAATTAGACATATTTGCTAACTAGAAAGATAAATCTGTTATGTTTTTAGCATGCTGATTTCTCTTAGTGAACTTCTTATCTGTAATCAAATAGCTTTTAGACTCAAATGATCCCTCCAACTGTCTTCCGTTGTTTTGGAAAAGTGTTCAGTTTGACAGGATTCACATTGTGTATTGTGTTGTCAAAGATTTACTTGAATTATACCAGCAGTGTGGACTAAGCCAGCCACACAACTGCACATAAACCAGATTGGCAGAGAGCTTTCCCATGTCCCAAAGCCATGTGCTCTGTTGTCAGAATGAGCGCTCATAGCATTGTGACAGGTCTCTCTTGATTGGAGCAAGTGTTCCAGTGCTAGAAAATTTCACAAGCATGAATTGCCTATGCATACCAAAAATGTGGTAGAGGTTTTCTGTCAGCAAGTAGATCTGTACTGTGTATTGGAGCAGTGTACATTGGAACTGGTTCAGACAAATTGTGTTGGCCAGCACCACACTGCTGAAAACCTACCATACAGATGTTGAGGTAATCATGGCATTGAGATTCAAATTTTACATCACCACCACTTTGTTACATTATATAGCATATATTTTTTCCAAGTCTTTAACAGAACGTTATTACTAGACGTATAGGCCTATATTGATGTTTTTGTAGATAGTTCACGTTGCATTTTATGTATGTTCTATTACATGTAATATACTGTGAATTATTGTAAAAACTAAAGGGTTATTATATGTCATCTATTTCCATATAATAAATGAGGAAAGGGTGGCATGCTCCCTCTCCAATGTCAATCACAATGACACAACCAAGCACCTGTGAATTCAAGTACAGTATATTTAAAAGGGTAGAAAGTGCTTTCATCCTCCATGTGCAGCATTAGCAGCACCTCAAAAAGATGCACTTGGCTGGTCTCATTTGTCTCAAAGAAAGCTTGTTATATTTCACCTTCCCTGGTTGGCAGCTGAGTGTTATTATAGTAATAACCATATAATAGTATAATTTTATAGTATAATAGTATCATATGGGAAAGCTGGCTGGTAGGAAGAATTGGCAGGTGGCCAAATTATGGATAAAAAAGGAGGGGAAAAAAAAAGAAGTACTTTTACAAGCTAAGAGTCAACTATCTGCTGCATTTGTTCATAACAAACTATAACTTGAAAGCTATGAGGCATCATGACTTCATGCAGTGGGCATTTAATGTCATGCTGACACTTGCACAAAATGACCACCACAGCCTGTGCAGTGCTTGTGCCATCTGTTCAACAGTTGGTGAATGGTACTTACTGAGCTCATACATGCCCTCTGCACTTTCAGCAGCTCAATCAGCTGCCACAAGATCATGAAGTGATGAATAAGCCAGCATATCTCAGCATCTACCCATTTGTCTAGATCCTGGTCTAACTACAGAGACTAACTCACAGATGTTCGATTTCTTTATAATAGAATTGGTTGCATAAGCTTTTGTTTCCAGATAATATTCTTAAATGTAAATAAAGATATAAATATTGAATTTTAATTTGCAGCTCTTTGTGCTATATTTATTTATATGGCAAGAGTAGTGAAGTAGTAAGGATTGATTATATTGATTAACCATGTCACAGAATAAATGCAAATATGTTTATGTAGTATAAACAGCTCACCATTCCCTTCCTTTTCCTTTTTTGCTAATTCCAATACAGATACTAAACTACTAGATTTTCCAGACCGTAAAGGCTTTCCTGCTACCTGTTCATGCTTCTAATATTACTTGACATTTATTGATTTGACTACCACTCACATACAGATAGCTATTTAAAAGTCATATTATGAAATATCATACATTGGAGTCCATTCTGCACATGATTTATATAACAGGCATTGTTTGTGTGTCCCACACTGTCTGTGTGATATTTACCACACCTGCATATGAGAGGAGAAAACCACTGATGTTTTGCTGTTGAACACCAAGTCTTTGTTTCCATGGCAGCAAACATGTCTGGCGTCCCTCTGCTTTACTTTGATAAATCTGTTTTCATCCCACCAAGCTCCTGATTTTTTATATTTCCCCATAGCTTTGTGTTAGTTACACTTTAGTTTTAGCTCGAGCACAATTTACCTGCAGGATATGCTCTCAATAAAGGCTGCATAAACGTAATTCTGCCTATTGTGAAGGCTGTGTTACATAGATATGCCCACTGCTACTTCTTAGATAGTCTAATTAATTCCATGCACATGAATATGTTTAGTGGATTATGAAAAAATATTCATATTTTGTATTCCTGCTATATTTAACTTATTTTTAAAGGCATTCTTATTCCACAGACATCTCTCCCAATACCCTACTTTGTTTTCATATTCTGTCCTAATTTAATAGCCTTTGATTGACTGAGGACATTGATTTTTTCTTCCTATATGGAGAGTACATTCCTTTCTCATTCTGGGGTGTTTTTTTTAAACATTCCTTAAATAGAAATGCATGATTCTCCCAGTTGAGTTGAGGTTTTAACCTTATTTCTTTATATCAGTGCCTAGTAGAACAAACTACTACTTGCATTAATTGCATTAAACACCAGGATTAACCAATATTTATATATTTAAGAATATCAATCAGTACCTTAAATTACATGCTGTTGGTTGATAATTCCTAAAATTTAGAACTTGTTCCAAAATGTACACCTGTAGACCAGAGTTCAGAAAGTTATCAACATTTAGTAAAATGCTGAGATTTAATTTATGTGGACATGTTTTTCATTAAAATTCAGAGGCATTAAAACCTCTGACAGGTGAAGATCATTGATTATCTAGTTATAGTGGCACCTGTAAAAGGATGGAATAATAATTAGGCAGCAACTGAACAGACAGTTATCCAAATTGTTATGCTGAAAGCAGGAAAAATGGGCAACTGAGAAGATCTGTGCAACACAGACAAAGGCGAGATTGTGATAGAGGGCTTGGTCAGGGCATCTCTAAAACGCCTGTGTCTGGTCAGATCCAATCCACCTGGTGAAGTGATGACACTGCTAAAGTTGCTGATACGAATGAAACCTGGCATTAATGTGACATCTTTCAGCAGGATAATGCAATCTGCCAAACCACAAAAATGTTCAAGAACAGTTTGAGGAAAACAATCAGGTAGTTGAAATTTTTGAATAGATAGATTATCTGTGGGATGTACTGGATAATCAAGTGTGATCCAAAGAGGACCCACCTCACAACTTATAAAGGATTTGCTGCTAATATCTTGGTACCAGATACCACAGCACACCTTTGGAGGTCTTGTGGAGTCCATGCAATAATGGAGCTGCTTTTGTGGGACAATATTAGAAAAGAGGTTTTAATGTTATGGCTAATCAGTGTATTTTGTTAACATTGATCAGTTCCCATTTCTGTTTTTCTGTTTTTTTTTATAGCCAACTCCAAAAATAAAACGTACCTGGAACTATGTTTCACCAAGAGAGTTTTCAGTAGCTCATATAGAGGGTTGAGCATTTTGCATTATAAAAAACAGTTAAATACAGTTACAGACGATTTTTACTTCTGGGTCAGCGGCCATTTTAGATATCAGGCACTATATAAGGATGATGCTTCCACGTGGTTCCTTGCCAGATGGTGTCCTCAGTTTGCCTTGTGCACCTGTGATTTCATCCAGCCTTGTTCCTGTTTCTACCCTGCCTGGTTTGACTCTGTTTTTCTGGTTTTGGCTTTTGCTTGCTCTGCATTGTTCTGACTGCCTGTGTACCAGATTATTGGACTGTTTTTCACTCTGTGTTTTTGCCTGTGCTGCATTACTCTGCCTGCCTGTGTACCGGATTACAGACTGTTCATTACTTTGTGTTTTTGCCTGCCCTGTATTTCCCTGCCTGGCCATGTACCAGATTATGGACTGTTGTTTACTCTGTGCTTTTGCCTGCCCTGCTTAACCCTGCCTTCTTGAGTATCTGATTACAGACTGTTCATTACTCTGTGTTTCGGCCTCCATTTTTGGTATGTCAATCTGCCCAGTGCATTAAAGACTATTATTGTTACATTGGCGTCCTGCATTTAAGTCCTTCTGGCAGGGTAGGAGGAGTCTTTAAGAATGCTGCAAGCTCGACACAGACAGTGTTTCCTTTGGATGTCCTCAATGGCTGTAAGTAAAGTTCCAGTGATGCGCTGAGCGGTTTTCACCATCCGTTGCAGTGCCTTGCGGTATGCGGCTGTGCAGTTCCCATACTACAGTATACTGTGACACAGTTGGTGAGGATGCTCTCAATCACACAGTGATAAAAGTTCACCAGGATGGCTGAAGACATTTGATATCTCTTTTTTCGTTGTCTCTTTTTTCATAGTTTTCAGGAAGAACAGGTGCTGGCAAGCTTTCTTGACCAGTCTGGAGGTGTTGGTGGTGCAGGACAGGTCCTTAGATATGTGGATCTCAAGGAACTTGAAGCTCGAGATAACTGGCAGGGGCATGTGTGCCTTCTTGCTCCCTCCTGAAGTCCATGATCAGCTCCTTTGCTTTGCAGGTGTTAAGGAGCAGGTTGCTTTTGGCACACTATGTGGTAAGATGCTGTACATTTTCCTGTCTCATTGTCTAATTTCCTGCTAATCACTGTGGTGTCATCAGCAAACTTGATTATAGAATTAGATTCATACAAAGGCCTGCAGTCTTGAGTGAATAGGGAATAGAGGAATGGGCTCAGCACACAGCCCTATGGTACACCATATACTGTACATGTAGGTATGGTAGGGTGATGGTGACACATCTGGATTAAACCTAGAGATTAAAACATTGGCCCCCACTGTTCCATGTAAAATTTACTGCAAATCACCTGATCTTTTTCTTAGTTCCAATTTAAAAACATTCTCCATGCTGGCTTAATATTATCTAAAATCCCAAATTTTTCCCTCCACACTATATATTTCCACCCACCCAGCTTTCTTTTATTTACAGTTTTAAGACATTTGAAAATTTTATTTCCTTTTGCTTCATAAATCAGTAAAACGTGTCCTTTGTCCTATGTTAGAGTTTTTGTGAGGCCTGCAGAAATGTCTTTAGTGTCCAATCATCCTCCTCCCATTAATGGCTCTTCTAGGAGCCAATAATAGATGCTAATAATCCACGCTCAAACAGAGTCCATACTTTAAAAACACTTTTATAAAAATTGGACATGTTATAAACCCTTAAAACAGTTGGGTTGATTAATAATAAGGTGCGATTACAAGCAAACTAATGTTTTTTCTTAAAATCTTATAAACTTATAACATCTCATCAGGGACTCAGATCCGATAAGGTATTTTTATACAGTTTGGGAATAAAAAGTTGCGATTCTGCTTTTAATGTCTATTGGGTGCTGAGTTGTGGTAATGCTTGGGTAATGCATGTTTCCTACTGCAATGGCTTAATTTTTTTCCAGTTAATTCTAGAGGAAGATACCACACTAAAATCGGAAAGTACTTTTTCTAAAATCTTAGTTCCGTTTTGGTGTTGTACTAAAACCATAATATCTTTTGCACATCGTCGCTGTCGGGTGGAATCCTTGTATCTCCAAAATTCTTCAGGAAATTAAAAAAACGCTGTACCTTATCTGCAATGCACAGCATTTAGTCCGCGTTGCAGTGGATTGTCTTGCGCTAAATTCCTGTCCTCAGACGAGCACCAGAACTATCGGGGGTCAAGATTTTATTTTCTTTGAGCCCAGTGTTTTGAAGACGTGTTGATTCATTGCGACTCTTCTTGAGGAGAAATATGCCGTGAAGCTCTCCCGCGGAGTGAGGAAGAGGTGGACAGTTGAAGTGTCCAATGGAGTTATGAGATTTGCGCTCAAGCTATTTTCAAGACTTTAGATTGGTTAATAACTCGTAAAAATAACAGACCCACGTGGGGACTGACCAATAGCATCGATATGTGAAAAAATATGAAATTGACAAAATTTGGACATACGAGGTTTCCGCCCGACAGCGACGATAGTGGGCCTTCCAGTGCAGCATTGTCCTCTGGAGAAATCTATAAAAGTCCTCTGTAAAAGATCTCTAGCAGCTCTTCATTGTCCCTGTATTTGCAATCTTACATTTCTTTGTAAAAGCCCCTGGCATACCGTTTGATATCTTATCTGGGTGTTTAAAATCTGCAATAAAACTCTACATTTGACTAAAAAGTGGAAGAAAATGTGAACAAGATTTTGTTTAAAACAATAAAATCTGTCTAATCTAGCTAATGAAATAAAAATATCTATGTTAACAGTGTTAGCAGCATCCTTCTATTCCCTGAATCTTAATGAACCTTAATTCACTCCCATTCCTTTCTCGCTGTCCTTCTCTGTAGCATTTCTAAGACAGAAAATAAATCTTTTGTGGATATAAAACTACTGCAAACACAGCAATTCAATGCCATGTCACTTTATGAAGAAATCAATCCAACAGTGTTGTAAATCTCTCACTCACCCACTCACTCTCTAACACTCTTTAAGTAAGCACTAAACACGGTCAGGGTTGTGAAAGATTCAGAGCCTATCCCAGTGACACACATTTACACACTTGTTCACACCTAAAAGCACTTTATTTTGGCCTGGGATGAAACTGGGGAACCTGTAGGAAACCCACAGAGGGACCGAAAACATTCGAGGCTATTCCAGGAATTCTGGCCTTAACAAAGGAATACACCCATGATGGTAGCCCATCTATTGCAGAGCACGATGCATTTACACCTATAGGCAATTTATGTGCAAATGCATGATTTTGGCCAGTGGAAGAAAGCCATAAAAAAGTAATGTCTTTACTTTTCTGATCATTACAACCGCTGCCTACAATACTGCATTTCATTCTTATACCAAGCCTACTTTGCCTATTCTCTTGGTGGTGTTTAAGAAGATGAGTTGGGCAGATGGTAAAATGACATTGTAATAGAAGCAGATATGTCAGCATGTAAACACCTAAAACACCAGCATGTAACATCCTAAAATTCTGAGCAGGGATTAGTGTACAAGAACACATGTTCATCTCAGGAAAATCCAAATATGAGGAGAACCAAAAAAAACCAATAAGAGACGGAAGTGAGTATCTATACACTGACTATACACCAAGCTGCCACTCCTGGGTCCCTGAGCAAGGCCCTTAAACCTTAATTGTTCATCTATATAAATGAGATAAATGTAATTCTCTGAATAAAGATTTCTGCCAAATACTATAACTGTAAATAATTTAGTAATTAAATGGTCCAAATACAAGTACATCAATCATCAAGGAGAGCAGCCAAGGTACTGTACATCACTGCATTTATAATCAATAATGTAACCAACTCCATTTCACACCAATTGGATATTCATACAGAAATAAATAAATAAATAAATAAATAAATAAATAAATAAATAAACAAATAAATAAATAAATAAATAAATAAATAAACAAACACAGATATGTTTATTATACTTGCTTAAGATAGTGAACCAAGATATTGTAAAGATATAATAAAAAAGTCTGGAGCTGTTGTTCATGCCAAAACAGTACTGATTTTTATGCAGATAATTACATTTTAACACACTAAAATGCTTATTAGTTGTGGTCGTGAATACCTGTTATTTAATCTTTAATACATAAAAAACCCATTAGGGTTGCTAACCTCCAGAGTGTGTTAACTAGGGATTCAGAATTTTGCTCTCATTAGTGAGCATCCATTTCTCTCTTCCAAAAAAAGTAAAATACTTTTTAGAGACTGCAATACAAAGCTACTTTTATTTTTACAAACAAACAAACAAACAAACAAACAAAAACAAAAAACGTTCTTCTGTACGAAGAGAGGTAAGGCGTCTATGTTGCATCTTGTGGTGTTCCACTATTCAGGAAAATGAGAATAAAATAAAGATTTTTTTTTCTTATTAAAGGAAAACTTTAATTAACCAGGAGACCTGCTACACCTGTGACCTATTGGTCATTTAGAGATTGTTAGATAATACATCTAAATATCATAATTAATTTTGTCTGTACATATTTTGAAAGTTAATTACTTAAATATATCCTACAACATTAAATCCTGATATTTTGCAAAAACCTGCCAGTAGCTCTAGCATTTTTGGTAGAATGAATAAGGGATCAAACATCATCTGCATTTAGGGAATATCATTTCTGTATTCCTTAATTTTTTTGGAGACTGCATGGGAGCCTCACCAAAGCTTCAGTAGCTCTTCGGTGGAGCTCTTAAGGCTCTTTGCCAGCTCCTGGGTCGCCTTGTGCTGATGGAGGCTGGACTATAGCAGGTGCTGTAGGACCTGCCCCACACTAGGCCCAGGATCTTCTTCCAAGTCCGCTGCCTGCATTTTCCACCAACGTAAGATCTTTGAGAGCAGAACACGGAAAATAGCACAGAGTCGGGAAATGTGAGTGCAGAACAATCATCAATGTGAATTTATTAAGTGTTCTCATAGCAATGTTGGCAATTCAAATTAAGCTGGAGTCTACTTATAATGTTCAAGGGAAGGTGTTTAGGCCCAAAGGAAGGAGGCAGACCAGCCTGCACCGCCGGGGTGAGCAGGTGGCGCTTCTTCAGTTCCTTCCCGGAGAGTGAACAAAGCTCAGCAGCATCCAGATTGGACCTCCTTTCCTTATGAGGACTCTGCAAAATAACATATAGAGACAGAACATTACCCTTAATTACATAGTCTCCACCCTACCTCCATTCTGCTGCTCAACCTAGCCTAGCGAATTCCCAAATTGCCTGTCAATTTGTTGTTCCAAAGTGTGATCGTGATAACAACATCACAGGCTATAATCATTATGTGATGAAAATGAAGGATGATCTCTAGGAAGCTATGTTAATTGTCAGGCCAACACTGCAAATCAACAACAGCAAATTGGGTATTACAACAAAGCTGTTAAAATCCGAGACATTCATGAAGGTGACTATGTGTTGCTCGCCAATAAAGAAGAATGTGGACACCACAAGTTAGCTGACAAATGGGATTCAACGCTACATGTTGTGGTATCTATGGATATGAGATGAAATACCTACTGTGTGAGGAACACTCGGACAAATCAGGAAAAAGTAGTAGACAGGAACTAGCTTTTACTAAGCTTTTACTAAGCTAATTCACATTGTCTCAAATCAGTTTTACAAAAGTACAGAAACAGAAGAGAATATATATATACTGTGTGTGTAAAACCTAAATATAACTATGATATGGAAACCATAGGTAATAAACAAAACATAACCTGGACATTGCATCTTATGGCTTACACATGACAACAACGTTAAAAGGTACAAACAATAATGACTCTTGGAAAAGTTCATTTATTTCAGTAATTTGAAACCTGTGTATTTATTTAAATTCATTACACACAGACTAAAGTAGTTTAAGTCTTTGGTACTTTTAATTGTGATGATTTTGTCTCATATTTAACAACAACCAAACAAATAAATCTAAAAAGAATTAGAATATTGTGACGTGCAAATCAGCAAAACATCTGCAAAGGTTTCCTGAACCAACAAAATGGTCTCTCAATTTGGTTTACAAGGCTACACAATCATGGGGAAGACTGGTATGACAGTTGTCCAGAAGATAATCATTGACACCAGACCTGAACCCCATAGACAATCTATGGGGTATTGTCAAGAGGAAAATGAAAAACAAGAGACCAAAAAATGAAGATGAGCTGGAGGCCACTGTCGAAGAAACCTGGGCTTCCATACCACCTCAGCAGTGTCACAGACTGATCACCTCCATGCCACGCTGAATTCTCACTCACTCATTTTCTACCGCTTACCCGAAATACCTCGGGTCACGGGGAGCCTGTTCCTATCTCAGGCGTCATCGGCATCAAGCCAGGAAACAACCTGGATGGAGTGCCAAACCACCGCAGGGCACACAATTTTCCAGAGATGCCAATCAACCTACCATGCATGTCTTTGGACCGGGGAGGAAACCGGAGTACCCGGAGGAAATTCCCGAGGCACGGGGAGAACATGCAAACTCCACACACAAGGCGGAAGCGGGAATCGAACCCCCAACCCTGGCGGTGTGAGGTGAAGCCACGCTGAATTGAGGCAGTAATTAAAGCAAAAGGAGACCCTACCAAGTACTGAGTACATATAAAGTAAATAAACATACTTTCCAGAAGGCCAACAATTGACTAAAAATGTTTTTTTATTGATCTTATGAAATATTTAAATTTTTGTGAATTGATGGGTTTTTGAAAAATGTGAGCCAAAATCATCACAATTAAAAGAACCAAAGACTTAAGCTACTTCAGTCTGTGTGTACTGAATTTATATAATACACAAGCTTCACTATTTGAGTTGAATTACTGAAATTAAAGAACTTTTCCATGACAATCTAATTTATTGAGATGCACTTGTATAAGGCAGTTAATCAAGGTAAACAAGGAACATGGTGGGAACATAGAACAGGTAAGGGCATAGAACCACCCACATAGAAACAATAAGGTGGGTGATGAGAAAGCCTTATCTGGTGTTCTGTCCAAGCTTCTGACATACTGTATATGATCTTGTATGTTTTTTTAATAAGAGTTATTTGGTTTGACAATTTTGATACGAATGATTCTTCAAAGACAGAAAGCAAAGGTGTCAGTATATATGAACTATACAACTTAGAATAATAATAATAACACTGAATAATTTGTGAGTGTTCTTTGTGTTTAACACCCGACCTGACCCATATATAATATCAGATATCAGGTAACTCCCTTTTATTTTGGCATGCTCGAAGTCAAGATAGTAGTCCAGGATTCGCACAGTCCTCTAAAGTTTAGCAGCTAAGTGTCCATCAGCGATACATAATTCTGCTCTTTCACCATTTTGCCTTTAATTTTACTGAGGCAAATTGAACGGACCTATGGCTTTGATGAATATTGCTAATTCTTTTGAGTGCACTGTGACTAACTTAAAACATTCAAGGAAAACACAATGAAGGCTGGACCAAGTACATCAAGAATTCAAAGATGTGGAAGTCACAGGGTACATAAAAGAACACAAATTAATATCCTTTTGTCTGGAAAATGGGCACTCTGCTGCCTCCTGCAAATAGAAAAAAATGTTAATGGCACTTCTGCCACAAGAAGAGTTTTGCAAGCCTAATGTATTATTTAAATGACATAACCAGCTCAACGTGAGTAGAAAAAAGGGGGAACATACTACACTTAAAGCTTAATACAGTGCTTAGAGGAGTGAGGCATTAGGGTAAATCAGGATTTAACTTTTTGCCAAACCGGTAGAACTCCTCCAGGGTTCACATTGACAAACATGGACTGCATCTAGCATTGTGAAAAAAATGATTTTCTTAAGCATGTAACAGAATGAAGGGCTTTATTTTTCTTTACCTCTCACCAGTTTCTGGAAAATTCATGGAAAACCTGTTTACACTAATTTAGCCTTTAACTAAGTTATTAAAGAAAATCTAATTAGGGCATCGGACACCAAGCTGCTGCCCTTGATACTCTTTTTGATCTGTAGCTTCCCATAATATTAGTATGTGATGCCTCTTCATATAGGATGGAATCTTTCCTAAAATTGGCAAAAGGATCCAAATTATTGTGTAGGTCTTATGTACCTTAAACCAGCTAGGCTTAACTTATTCAAAAGATCCTCTGGATGTCATTTCTGTGAACAAATTTTGAAAATATCTGTACAGTTGTGTTAATCATAGATCATAATCATGAGGCCCTAGAAAAAGTAAAGTGTGTTGATTACAGATATTCTTACAGCTAGCATCTTAATAATCTCAATTGATTAGGATAATATCCATTTCAATAAACTACATACTGTATCTATCCATAAACAGACTTAGTTGAACTGCATATATGTAAAATGATTTTAATTTGATGTTAAAGTAAATTATTAGCACAAAAACTTTTTTTTTTAATTCAGACTTACAGATATATAGTTATACAAAAGGTTTTTTTTTTAGGAACTTATGGCACCTTTGAAATATCACACCTTACTTGTAGTTTTGTTTGTTTTTTCACATATATCACAATAAATTGAGCAAAATATACCACAACCACAGGCCAGTTGAAGTACAAGCTTTTCAATTTTCCAAAAATCTGATTTGAGATTTGAGTCTATAATGGATTCTCTCACACATGCCAATTTTGTTCTTCCAAAGGAAAGTGGATAAAGCACCTTGTTGAATCAGACAATATGATATTGACAATATTTAAAGATATGTATGACATACTGTATGTTAGAAATTTCTAATTATATAAATGTATTATTCGTGTATATAATTTATAATGTCTTTTCATGCTAAATGCTGGTATTGGTCATTTACAGACATAACTTTTAAGCATAAGCGTAGATGGTTTAGGTCTGAATAAAAATGCATAATTAACCAATAAGTTTTAAGATTGAACCATTTAAGACGAACAATTAATTATCCATAAAGCTAAAAAGACTGAACAGCATATTCTACTGGAGAAACAACTATAAGCAAACAATTTTATGCAATGAGACCACTGAGGCAGAATCTGGTTCAGAAATCAATGTTGCTAGTCACAAACTTGCACATTGACACTTACTCAATGTAAATAAGGCAGCAAGTCAATAAAGGCCCTTAAACTTTAAAAGTTGTGGATATCAGCAGTTGGCTTAATGAAAATTTGTGGACTGTTTTCCATGAGGAATATGTGTAGATAGAGTATCAACACATGTAAGTTGCTTATAAGCTTCCAGAAGCTGATTTAATGTAATTATTGTAAATCTGTTGTTATTCTCAGAAACAAAGTCGTGATTTGAGTACTAGCTAAAATGAGATTAGTTTAAACCATTGCTAAAAATATGCAAAGTCATGCTCATTATTACTTGTAGATGATTTGGTAGTGCTAGGCAATTATAAAGTTAATAAAATAAAAAAATAAAAAACTATTTATGTCTCAGATGGAAACAGGTTCATGGATATAATTAATCCATTTTACTAGATAATACTAAATCAGACAACACAATTTTAATTTGATAACATTTGTTATCTTACTAGCCAATATATTAGTCAGCCTTGACTATTTAGTAATATATTATAAGTACACGTGCATTTAATCTGCTGTAAAGCCAAACATTTTTCTCCTTTATTACTGTCAGATGCCATTCTATGCGTGTGTCCTTGGGTGCGTCTTTGAATGTCTGGCTGTCAGGTAATGCCCTGTCAAATCTAACCTTTAGCCTCCCTCAGAGCCTCTCACTCTCAGCAAAGAAAAGGCCACTTTAATAAATTCTTTATGAGCTTGTAATATATATCCAGGATATTGCATGCTTTTTTGGACAAACATGCAAGGCTGCAGTGTATATTAAACAATTAAATTGCACAGTTTGTATTTATGGCAGGCAGTGTTGTAATGTAACGGAGTAGAAACACTTCGTTACTGTACTTAAGTAGAAATTTCACGTACTGTATCTGTACTTTACTTTGCTATTTAAATTTATGTCAACTTTCACTTTTACTCCACTACATTTCCTAGAAAAAATGTATACTTTTACTCCGATACAGAGCCGGCCCTGCGCATAGGCAGAATAGGCAAATGCTAAGGGCGCCGCCCACCACTAGGGGCGCCCGGGCGCCCAAATTATTATTTTTATTAATATATATGTATATATATTTTATTACCTGAGACGTATTTTATTTATATATTTATTATACATATTTTATTGCTGTAAGAAAGGCAAGGAAAGAAAGGTCTCCGTAATATAGTTTTTTTTTATATAGTTTGTGTGTGTTTCCAAAATATTTTCAAAATAAAGAAAAACAGGACAAAGCTGTGCAGTTTGTTTCTGTGTAAGTTTATGATCAAAATGATTGGAACACAATTGTCTGTGATTCCGGGGGCACCAGGTGAAATCTTGCCTAGGGCAGCAAATTGGCCAGGGTCGGCCCTGCTCCGATATATTTCCACTAAGCATCTTCGTTACTCGTTACTACAAAATAAAATCAGAAGAAATGTGTGCGACTGCAATAAGGGAGGTTTGGCGAATCACTGTTCCTAGATTGCATTACGCTCCGCACGCTCTATTTCAGCGTAATGTTGCCAAAGGAGGAGGAAGCACAACTGAAGCCGCCATGGAAGCCCCTACTGGAGGCTCCGCTGCCCCCCTGTCTGTGATCTCAGCCACCCTAAAAGTATAAATATAATTTTTACTTTCAAAAATAAAAAATAAAAATGATGTTAAAATGCAGGACATGTTTTCGATGGGAAAGAAAATTATTTATCAGTTTGATCCAAGAGCGATTTTTTTTACTTTGCTTTTACGCGCGTGCGTTGTAGTCTTTCAAAAGTGCGTCATCAGCTGTCTGCTTTACTTGAACGGAGAAGCACAGAGTCAGTCAGAGCGCAGTGAAATTTCACTATTCTTATTACCAGAGTTGATAGCACAAATAAAATATTAATGCAAACAATCCATTCAATACTGAATAAAAATAACATTTATTGATTTGTTCTTTGTCTTGTGAATATTTATTTTATTAATGACTGCATTCATTGAACACACTGTTTGTAGAGAATGCACACATACATGAACTGATTTGATTCAAGACTGCATTACATCATGCATAAAATTTTATTGTCCGCTTTTGCCATTTTAAATAATACCATAACTTTTGGCTTACTATGTAGTCATATAATATATAATATAAAACTCTTCTTGTTTTAAATTCTTACTGAGGGCTAAACCCCTGAAGGTGAAATCCTAGAACCGCCCCTGCTTTCGTTACCACGACGTAAAAGTGGGCGTGTTTCCTCTTTCAAAAACAAAGAGCATACTACGAAGGACAAAACAGTCATACAGGTAGATTTATTTTAGAAAACAAATAAACAACCAAAAACTACGGTTATGGTTAGGGATAAGGTTAGGGTTAGGGTTAGATTATCAAATAGGCCACGCCTACCCGATGGGTGGGTGGGTGTGTGTGGGGGTGTGTGTGGGTGTGGGTGTGGGTGTGTGTGGGTGTGGGTGTGTGTGGGGGGGCTTCTTTCAGCTGCGTCCGAAACCGCTAACTTCCATCCAATAATTAGGCGAAGTAGTGCTTAGGGGGATGTGTTTCGAACCTTGTCACCTTTTTCACCTCTTGTGAGTTTGCAGGTATGTTTAAAAGTATTAAGTTATTAATTATTTTTCATTTTTACCAAAAGTTCATACAAAAGTGAAATTTCTGTTTTTGTTTGTTTCTTTGATGTCAGCTCTAAAAATATGCTGTTTGTTCTTTGAACTTAAGAGAATTGTGCCTGAAAAGTCCTGGAAAAGGCTGTGATTTTGATTTGATGAGTGAGATTAAGAATAACCCTGAATATTCTTTATGCTTTACTATAAGAAAGCCACAATAAAGTTAACCATCAAAGTTGTAACTGCTTGCTTTTTTTAAATAAAAAAAAAACAACTTTTTACTTTTACTTCAAATACTTAAGTACATTAAATATCAGAAAATGACTTTTGATACTTAAGTACAGTATATATCAGATACTTTAAGACTTTTACTTGAGTAATATTCTAAAAGGTAACTTTCACTTCTACCAAAGTCTTTTTCTAGTACGATACTTGTACTTTTACTCAAGTATTGCTTTCTAGTACTTTATACAACACTGGTGGCAGGTGGGGGCATTGTTTAGAGGGAGTCTGCAGGGGTAGTGGGGTTGCATGAGCAAATTAACATGGCACACCTGTCTCTCATTTGTAGATGCTATGCCCCACTTTCTCTAAGTGTGTGGAGGAGTGGTTTTGTTTTCTGTGTCTGTCACAGTGATGTGAACAAAACCAAAATGAAACAAGCTGCTGGATAGCTGTCTGTGTTCTTTAAGTTTGGGTTTTCTTTCTGTGGCAAAGGCACAGACAAAAACGTAAACATTCCCATTTATCTCAACCTGATTACCTTTTCCTTGAGTGGTGTAGTGTCACACTGTTGCCAAAACCCAGGAGTAAGCAGCTCAGAGAAGGTTTTCATGTCCTTATTCCCAGGTGATCCAGTTTTTAGCACAGATGCAGAAGTGAAGGCATCAAGCTCTCATAAGTCTGCAACAGCAGGTGTTTCTGGCCAGAGTTCTGGAAAGGCAAGATGTGGGCCAAGCTACCATCAAGAGCTTGTTAATGCATTTTTTTCCCATGGCTTTCTTGTATTTAAAATAATACAGCAGAGCAGTAAGTAACCTACAATTCTCCTGACTCAGCTTTTAGTTCACTTGCTTAGTTCACTTGCTGCCAAATGTGTGTGTGTGTGAGTGTGTGTGAGTGTGTGTGCGTGCATGCGTGTGTGTAATTGAATCATGGTATACTTGATAATTCATTAGGGGTTAGTTTGACAATGAGAATGGGAAGTTAGTGATGACCATGTTTGTAGCCAGTGGTGCATTCTGGGTAATGGACTTCGATCCAAAATGACACACTAGTTATTTCCCCCCCAGTATTAGCGTTTACAGAGATCAGTCAAGTCAACCGAAAATGAGGGGGATTGTGTTCAAATGCCAATGATTGTTACCTCAGGTAATAGAGAATGATGTATATGATGCTGATAACCAATGTGATTATTCATTTTCGGTTGTAAACATATAGGCTAATTTTTTTTTTTAAATTATGGCAGTAAAATTGGTTTTCTGTAAGGAGACATTTAAACTGTATCCTTTTAAAACAGTTTTCTCCCTTATCACTTTTGTGGATAACCAGACTATAAAATGATCTTCATTTCTGACAAACATACAACAGAGAAACAAATTTTAGTTCAGCTTAATAGCCATTACGTTATATAGTAAAAATCTCAGAAATTTGACAACGTAAAGCGTTTTCCCGGCGTGCCCCACATATTTCATGTTTGAAAGTCTGCTCTCTAAAGATAAACACAATAACATTCCAGTACATTACATACAGTGTATTTTCAAATCAGTTGTTATAGGACATAGACATATACAGAATATGGGGATGTATCTTATGGGATGCATTTAATGTAGACCTAAAGCCCACCCAATTTTGCATCTGAAAACTCAAAGTTGCACAAAAAACAAAAACAAATTAAATGACAAAAAAAAATATTGATTATATTAAAATTTGTTTTTTGTCTTAGTTTATGTGTTTGAAACTGCATGTAAAGGTATGAACACTAAACCTCCTAAAAGTTTACCCCAGAAATTGAAGATTTTGATTGAAATTTGTAATGTGAATTGATGGAGATGGTGTACTTTGTTTTGGTATTATGAAATTGTAGTCAATTGTATTTGAGCATAAAGAGCACCAACATAATTTTATTCGGTGTACCTGTAACACTGCATGAATAATGCAACATATTTTAAGCATCTTTTGCAATCTTGCTTTTGAAACCTGATATTATTCACAAACATGCTACAGAAAAACCCCATACTACCAAAAGAACCACTGAATGACCAATATCCTATAGGATCATTTAATTTTTCACTTTAAATTTTTAATTTTTCACTATATTTCTGCTCTCAAAATGGATCTATTTCTAAATGGCTTCTAGTGTGTTCTTCACTTGCATGAGCGTCTGAGCAGCTTCTAACCATATAGAATGTGGGTTGTGGGGTTAACTCAGTTTTTCTGCATATATTTATAGCAATTAATCTTGCTCAAATATTTTATTTTGCAGTATTTTAATTAGTAAGGCCACAAAGAAAGTAGGGATCATTTGTGTAGTTATTATATATAGACTGACTTTCACTATTGTTATGCAAACACAGAAAGGCTTAACAATGGTTTATTCAGGCATGGCGTCTGCTTATGGAGATTGCAGAGTGATTGCAGAGCCTCGTGGGTATATTGTATCATTGTTGTGTCAATGCTCCTAGACTTATAAATAATTCCTTCTGACTATCTGATGTTGGGTCTGACATACAGAGTAAGTAAAGAATTCTAGACATTCATACATTTATCTGCAATTATTTAGTTGCATCACTGTCAATGGGTTAAATGTGGAAAGGAATTTGGTTATTAAAGGTTTGAATAAAACTATAGGAATGCCATCTTAACTAATTTTCCCAGTACTCTGCAACAGTATACTTTTAACAGTATATATTGACAACATTTTTGAATACAAAACATAATGCATCACTAGATTATATTGGAATTCAACTTTCAGGCTTGGTATTGAATAATGACATAGTAATCAATAAGGTGACAAGAACATGAAATAATTTACATTGACAATTTGACAGTTTATTATCAGCATTTTAACCCACAGCTTTCATTAGCTGGATATAAAAAGAAAGCAATTTGACCTAAAAATGAAGGAAAGAAAGATCTACACTATAATAATTAATACTATAAATAATAAAAGCAATTTGGACTTGAGAGTTTAATCTGCAAATATAAAAATGCAAACTGTAACTGACCTGAAGTCAATTAGTCAAGGTTTACATAATTGATTCTCCTCATAAGTAAAGTTACACAAACTCAGGAGCGTTATTATTTTAATAAATATTACATTTCTTACATAATGTTTTCTATTAAAGATTATGAATCAGTTTGTGTATTTAAATAAAAATACCTAGGCTATGCTTTTTCACATTAAAAAACATTTTCTCTATCTCTCAGCATGAAGCAAACCTGCCAAAAAACCCTATATCCATCAAGGAAGATATAGTTGTGTTTCAACAGAAACCATCTGAGACCAAAACATACTGTACACATATGAGCCATTTGTCTTAAACCAGTATTTCGGCATAAGTCAAAAATATCAGAAAACAACTGTCTATTCTGGTAAATTCAATAAACAAATTAATGGTAGAAAGTAATATTTTTTTTGAAAAAGCAATATTTTGACATACATATAAAATAAAACATTTTCTACCTTACTCTAACCCACACCACATCACTCCTTTTTTATTTTATTTAATTATACTTTAAAGCACTGAAACTAATAGTTAGATGAAGAGGGATAGAAAGAGAATGCAGAAGAGGTCATTAGAATGAATTAAGGTTAAACTGTAATGAATTAACCAATTAATAGATCTGAGTGCATATTTAGAAAAGGGCACATAGCATTCAATGTCCTTTTGAGGTAGAGAAAATATGTAATGACTGTGAACTAAGCAGACATGATCACCAACAAATTCTGCAAAAACGACAAGCACAGAATAAAAAAAAAAAGACAGAATAACATAACAACAGGGCTAAGAAATGTAAACACAGATATGAGATGATGGAAATAATTGATCTATTCAGAATAAAGATATAGAAAATATACAATATTCATAGGATAAATATAGAAGAGACTACAGACAAATTGTGAGAGAGAATGAGAGAGAGAGATGGCTGGGGCACATTAGTATGCACCTAAGAGCTCTGAACACAATCTGAATGCCATCATTTTTCACCCTTACTCAACCCCTTTTGTGACCCTGCTGTCTCTTTTGCTCTGCCCCCTTCAGCTTCTGCATTCCCTTACATTCTATACTTTCTAAGATTCCTTCTCCTGTTTATGCAGATTTGCATTGGCCTTTGGTTTCCTTAACTTACTCATCTGCTTTACTATTCTAGTCAGAATGTATAGGCTTTTATATGGGCATCTAATTATATGAAAATGGTTTTAATATTGCCCCAAAATGACTTAGGTTTTTACAGTTTCATTCATTCATTCATTCATTCATTCATTCATTCATTCATTCATTCATTCGTTTATTCATTCATTCATTCATTCATTCATTTATTCATTCATTCATACATACATCTTCAGTAAGGATTTTTTGTATAAATGCAAATGCAGTATTTAATTAAAAGAAAAAACATGCAGCAAACAATCCAAAATGGCAAATCCAATATTGTGATATATGACAAACTTAACTAGGCAAATAAGAATCAAAGTGAACAAACAAATACAAATCCCTTATTCTAAGTTGATTTGAATAAATGTGTCTGCTAAATGAATAAATGTAAATGTAATACTTAAAACGCTATCAAAGACAAAAGGCTTGGGACCATAACTAGAGCTAGGAGAAATACTCTGCAATAAACGATTAAAAGTTCATGTTATTTAAAGGCAGTGAGTAATAATGAACAGGTGTGAAATGTCAGTAAACAAGTGACTGTGAGTCGGAATCTTTGTCATAGGAATTTAATGTTTCTTTAAAATGGCAGATATGCTTGCTAATACATCATATTATACATATATTCTAGTGATAAAAGACACAGCATCTTTAACACAGAGAGGTGAAGTTAATCACATTGATTATGTAATTACAATGGCATCTGTCAATGAATGGGATGTTTTTGGCATGTGAACAGTAAGTTCTTGAAGTTGATGTGTTGGAGGCAGAAAAAATTGGCACTTGTAAAGATCTTAGTGACTTTTACAAGGGCCATAGTTGTGATGGATAGAAGACTGGGTCAGAGCATCTCCAAAACAGTAGCTCTTGTGGGGTTATAGGTATGTGGTTAGTCTCTACAATACAAGGTCATGGGCATATCTGGTCTGATCTCACAGAAGCACAACTATAGAACAAATTGCTGAAAAATTACCGCTGTCCACCACAAAAGCACTTATGATAGGCACATGGAACAATGGAAGAAGATGGCCAGGTCTGATAAACCACATTTTTTAAAAATCATGTGGCTGGCAGGGTTTGTTTATTTTGCTTAATTGTTGATGGCACTAGGATGCACTATGCAAAAGAACGCAAGCTGGGGTATGCAGTGTAATGTCCTGGGCAATGTTCTGCTGCGAATTCCTGTATAGTGGAATTTATGTGGATGTTACTTTGACACATACCACCTACTTAGACATTGCAGTACACTATGTATACCTCTCATTGCAACTGTATTCCCTAATGGCAATGGACTCTTTCAGCAGGCTAACGCTCCCTGCCACACTGCAAAACATGTCCCCAGATCTCAATCACAGATTATGTTCTTGTGCCGGTATCTTTATTGCCTGTGTCCCTAATTAGTTCCTACCTCTTGATTAGATTATTTTGCATCAGACTATTGAATATATAATCATTGTTAGACTGTAAGGTATGTAAAACATTCATAAGGTTATATCTTGTGTGAAATCTTCTAACCTTTTGTGTATTTTTTCATAAAAGGGCAAGTTGTTTCTTTGACCAAGCCACAAAGGAATTGAAGGATGGACTGGATTAATGCCCAGAATGTTGCAGTGATGTTCAAAGTGATTTAAATATTGTCTCTTAAACAACTTCATCTAGCTCTACATGTCTGCAGATTGGAATGAAGTAGATACTGGTGCAGTGTCTGTTAGAGTGCCTGATCTACAGTACATAACACATATTTCAATCCAGGTTTCTACAACCTTTTGGCTATATACTGTAGCTGCTGTAGCTGGCTAAAATTACATCTGAAAAGGTAAGACCAACTCCATATTAATGCCCATTTCATGGATTTGGAATGGAATGATGCATGTGCATGATGGTCAGGTGCCCATATACATTTGGTCATTTAGTGCATGTACTGTATTTTACAATATGCCCAAACAAACACACAAAGAGAATGGTAAAAATATTCTGCATCAGTTATTGGGAGAAATTTTTTTTATGGGACAAATGTCTTCAAATTTGGTATACATTCACATTATAGGAAGTCACCGCAGGTAGGTAACAAAGAAGAGCCTCCCAAGGAAGACTTTATTATTGTGGAGACTTGGCTCTTTTTCTGACAAGCATCTGTCATCAGTGATCACTACTTAAACACAAGGACAAGTCTGATATGTGTTGAAAGACAGAGAAGAAGTAATTGTGTGTGTGTGTGTGTGTGTGTGTGTGTGTGTGTGAGTGAGTGTGCAGGAGAGGGAAGGGGAGAGAAATAGACAGATATAAAGTGCATGCTAGCCAATAAATACTGTAGTTTCCTTTCTACTCTTACTGTGTAGCCTCCTTTTCCTTAGAGACACTTCTAATTTTGATGGAGATTTGAAAATGGGTTTCTGCCTCAGTAGTTCAGTTGTCATGGTTTATTTTAGGACATTTTTGAGAGCCAGAAGCACAGATTTTGCAGCAACTCTTTTCCAGAATGTTTTCAGGCATCCCGGAGACATGTTTGGGTTAGGAGAAAAGTTTGCATTCATTCACAAGCACAACGCACTTTGGCAGAATTCACCTTAGAATTCAAAAGGACTGCAGGTAATAGCTGCATTTGTGCCTCTCATCTTTGCCTTTCCTCAATGAATACTGAAATAGTGAGTATATCTATGCATACTTTGATTTATTATTTGAAGTCTTAGTAACACTTATTTACTTAGAAATTATTCTTGGTTGGCCCTAGTCTTCTGTCTGTAGCTGGTCATCTCCTAAAATAATGCAAAAAGGGAAACACCTTTTTTTGGAATGACAGAATCACCTAGACAAAATTCTACTGTAGAAAGCATTAAATTCAAGAGAGATGACAAGCTGACGTTTAGGCATTTTAAGGACATTTTTAGGGAACACGTTAATATACCAGGAAGAGTGATATGACATATGAGTTGTGGAAAAATAAAATAAAATGCTACTAGATTTCCTTTAATGATATGCAGGCTCAATTCATTCATTCATTTCATTCATTTTCTACCGCTTATCCGAACTACCTCGGGTCACGGGGAGCCTGTGCCTATCTCAGGCATCATCAGGCATCAAGGCAGGATACACCCTGGACGGAGTGCCAACCCATCACAGGGCACACACACACTCTCATTCACACACGCAATCACACACTACGGACAATTTTCCAGAGATGCCAATCAACCTACCATGCATGTCTTTGGACCGGGGGAGGAAACCGTAGTATCCGGAGGAAACCCCCGAGGCACAGGGAGAACATTCAAACTCCACACACACAAGGCGGAGGCGGGAATCGAACCCCCAACTCTGGAGGTGTGAGGCGAACGTGCTAACCACTAAGCCACCGTGCCCCCTGCAGGCTCAATTCAAATTATTAAATCTTACAATTAATTTTTATCTAAGAGAATTCTCCCAAGATTCTCAAAAAATATAAAGATCAAATTCTTGTTATCTAACTTAGAATATGGGAGGAAGGAGAGAATGGGTAGCAATTGCTAACAGTATGAAATGCAAGCATGTGATGTGTGATAAAAGCAAATGTGGTCTCCACAATATTTCTTTCTTTCTTTCTTTCTTTCTTTTTTCTTTCTTTTGTTTTATGTTTTTCCTTTTTTTCTATTTAATGTAGCTCAAATATTCAAAATGAATGAATATCTAATTCATTTTGGAGGAGATGAGAAAATTAAACGTTTCAATCAGTATAAAAAAAAAATAAAATAAATAAATAAATAAATAGTTTTAATTCTGTAAGACTGTAGACTATTAGAAGATTAGTAAGGACACAGTTATGTTTCTGTGTGTAGAATATTAAGCCGGCTGTTAGTGCTGGTTGCTGCTGGTGAACAAAGCTATGGGACAGAGATAAAATGGACAATACAACTGAAGCTATTATGATTGTAAAACACTATACAACTGCCTAAATAATATTATAGCATTTAAACATAGTAGGCTTATTAAAAAAACAATTCTTATAAAAATCTGCAAAGTTGTAAAGCCCCGTAAAGTTGGAATCCTCCTATTTCAGCTAAGGACACTTTTTTATATTTCTATATCTTGATAGTTTCTACATGTCAGATGTAAATTATTTATTTATTTATTTATTTATTTATTTATAGCTAATACATTAGATAATAATGTGGAATCTGACGTTACAAATTCATTTTATGCTGAAAACGGGATCCCAAAACAGACAAAATTTCCTTTTTTTTCTTTTTCGGACTAAAAAATAAATAAATAAATAAATAAATAAATAAGAATTATCAAACTTTAATTTTATTTATTCAGAGTAAATTAAAGTTTACTTATTTATTTTACACAAAAGAGCTTAAATCACTCATCTTCTACCGCTTATCCGAACTACCTCGGGTCACGGGGACCCGAGCTATCTCAGGCGTCATTGGGCATCAAGGCAGGATACACCCTGGACGGAGTGCCAACCCATCGCAGGGCACACACACACACACACACACTTTTCAGACAATTTTCCAGAGATGCCAATCAACCTACCATGCATGTCTTTGGACCGGGGGAGGAAACCGGAGTACCCGGAGGAAACCCCCGAGGCACGGGGAGAACATGCAAACTCCACACACACAAGGCGGAGGCGGGAATCGAACCCCCAACCCTGGAGGTGTGAGGCAAATGTTCTAACCACTAAGCCACCGTGCCCCAGAGCTTAAATCAATTACAAAAAATACACATTATCTAAATAATTTCTTACTCTCTTACAAAATGTTTGATTTCACCAGTCATTTATCATCACTGTTTAATAACAGCTTAAATGGATCCCCCAGGACTCTAATGGGTACATGCACTAACATGAGGCTTTATTAAGACTGAATTGGAAAAGCCCAATATTAATCCATTTAATCTTTAATGTTTATAGAAAAATCTTCCCTAATGAGCACGTCAGAGGTTATGGTTGCAATAAAATTACATTAGGAGGTTACCTTGAGAGTAATAACAATAAAAAACTGATTCTCCACAAATGCATATGCGAATTGAGTGCCCCACCCCTGCCACCCCATTTGTATGCTGTGCACTGTAATATTTTTTACTTAAACTGCCACTAACCATATACAAAAAGAAAGAGAATGTGTGCATCACTGCTCTTCTGATCAGCTCATGTGCATGTGCAAGAGTCCTATCAGTTCAAATGATCATTATATTTTTTTTCTAGTTTTTTTTTTCTAGTTTTTTTCTAGTATGCATTATATTCTGTGATATCTGCACATAATTAAGCAATGAAAAAAAATCATAAAAAGTATAACAGGAAATCACAATAACAAAATGGCACCTTTATATATTGGACATATTGTTTAAATCATGTAGTAAATATTCATAAGTCCATTTGAATTCCAGTTTGTAAGACTACAAATTGAGAAAAAGTAAAGAGGAATGTAAACACACAAGTATTTCAACTTATGCAAAATAGTGTACCTCCTGAACATGCATTTCATTTTGTATATCCACTCCCAAGATTTGCAATTACAGTGCTTGCTTTTCATTCACTTTGTATGTAGAGTCTTGTCCTAACCACCCAGCCTTCTCTGACAGCCCATCCATTCCATGTGTCCTTTCAAATTAATTGAATCAGCTTATGCTCATGAATGATGCATGAAGGAGAAAGAGTCAGCCGAGACTGATAGATGTTTTTATTCAGATTTGTCCACTGATGAAAATTTCACAGATATTTATACATAGACATCATGCAGATTCGGCACTGTATGTTTACAACACTGTCCTTGGAAATTCTGCAATAGATATGGGATCTTGTGACATTTCAGATAATCATAATATGGAAGTATATTTATTTTCAGAAACGCTTTAAAAATATAAGTAAACGTAATTTTTTTCTGGTAATTTTTCTGAAAGAAATTCTTTAAAAATGAGTATTCTTGTTTGATTATTACACTTTCACCTCGCATATGACAAAAAAAATATATTTAAAATATAAGTGAAACCCTGACCTTACTACTTTCACCAGCTTATGAAGAGTTCTGGTAAATAACCTGCCACATTTCTCAAGGGTGCTACTATAACAGGAAATGCACCAGTTTGTTTGTTTGTTTGCTTGTTTCTTTGAAATGGATGATCCATTGAAATATTCATGCTTTAGTGTTTGTAAACAAAAAAGAGACATGCACACAGCTGCTTGCAAAAAGATCTGAGTAATCTGAATAAAGAGTAAAAAGACCATATACAATGACCGGAAATATAATATAAAAATTATTGTTTGTGGCATGCTCATGTCTAATGTTTTACAATTACAACATGAAGCATGTTGTGAAAGCTAATTCAAGGAGATGTTCAGCCAGATGCTTATTCCAGATGAAGTTCCTTAAGTTATAAAAACCTACAGATGGGAATGCATCTTTGAGGGAGTGATGTCTGAAGCTCTTTGTGCACACATGCCAATTTAATGGCTCGGGAAGGACACGTGAGGAAGTGATTACGCACCAGCAAGTCCATATAAGAGCATCTACATCACATTACTTCAGCTTCTATTTGTCTGAAGGAAGTGCAAGTGGACGCCTGGGGTGTGGCCAGCGATGCAGCGTCTCGTTTCGTTCTCAGGTAACCGGGTTATATACGTAAACTGGTGTAGCTCCCTGTCGAAGGAAGTCAACGCTATGTTAAGGCTGACGGTAAAGGAATGTCAATATCCACGCCACCACACACCGGCCCATGACTTTGCCAGAGGCCGTGAGAGAGCGACCTGGGAACAGAACATCAATAGCCCTGCAGGACTTGGGACCATGGAGTGATGCCGGGAGGCAAGGCAAGACCTCACACCTCATAGGCCTGAGTAATGGCCTCCACTACCCAGTGCGCCAGGTACTGTTTGGAAACTGGTTTACCCCTGTTCTGGCTCCCAAAACAGACAAACAGGGGGGAGAAGTTATGCAACAAGCCTCAAGTGGTGAACATAAGTCCTCAAGACCATTACTGTTACCCTCGAGAGCCGATGGCTCGTTCAATGATAAAGAAGGAAAGACACTAGTCTTTATATATCTTCTTTTGCCATATTCTTAGACAATAAGACAGACAATAGACACCAACATACACAGAGCACTTCCTGAAGACAAAGATACTGGAATAATGTGACTTAGATGCCCTAATATGGACTCGCAAGTGCATAATCACTTCGTCATGTGTCCTTCCTGAGCCATTAAATTATACTCATTTTAAGCTATCCTGTACCTGGGTCTGTCTTCCTCCTCCCGGTTGTGACAGTCAATCAGAAGACAGAATGTTTCTGAATTCATCTTACTGTTACTATCTTGAGTTACAGTGGCAAGAAAAAGTATGTGAACCTTTTTGAATTTCATGGTTTTCTGAATACATTTGTCATAAAATGTGATCTGATCTTCATCTAAGTCAAATGTATTGAAAAACATAATGTATCTAAAAATAATTACACAAAAAAATTCTGATCTTTTATGTCTTTATTGAACACACTCATTCAACATTCAAAATGGCAGTGAAAAAAGTAAGTGAACCCTTAGAATTAATAACTGGCAGCAATAACCTCAACCAGGCGCTTCCTGCAGCTGTGGATCAGACCTGCACATCCTTGAGAAGGAATTTTAGCCCATTCTTCCTGGCAGAACTGCTTTAGATCTGTCACATTCTTTGGACGTCTCATGTGTATGGCAATCTTCAAGTCAATCCATAGCATCTCTATTGGGTTGAGGTCTGGGCTCTGACTTGGCCACTCTAAAAGGCGGATTTTGTTTTTCTGAAGCCATTCTGTTTTGGACTTGCGCGGGTGTTTTGGGTCGTTGTCCTGTTGCATCACCAACCTTCTACACAGTTTCAGCTGACGTACAGACATACTCACATTATCCTGAAGAATTGTCTGATATACTTGGCAATTTATCTTCCCCTCAATTATTGCAAGCTGGCCAGGGCCAGATGCAGCAAAGCAGGCCCAAATCATGGTGTTTCCTCCACCATACTTTACAGTTGGAATGATGTTTCATGATGATAAGCCGTGCCCTTTCCAGGCCAGATGTAGTGCTGTGTGTTTTTTCTAAATAGTTCAATCTTAGTTTCATCAGTCCACAAAACATTTTGCCAATCCCGCTGTGGAATGTCAATGTGCTCTTTTGCAAATTTCAGGTGTGCAGCAATGTTCTTTTTAGTAAGCAGTGGCTTTCTTCATGGTATCCTTCCATGGATACCCTGTTTGTTCAGTGTTTTACGTATTGTAGACTCATGAACAGAGATGTTAGCAAGTTTCCAAAAGTTTGAGGGGTTTTTATCAGTCAAAGTAGCTGTAGTCCAAACGTATTATCTTAACGAGACACTAGATGTGCTAAAACCTGACTCCAATTAGCTTTTTTGAGGTCATTAACTCAAGGGTTCACATACTTTTTCCACAATGCTCTTTGCTAAACCAATTAGGTTTTTTGGTTGTTCTCAATAAATACATGGAAGATCAGATTTTTTTGTGTAATTATTTTTAGACACATTATGTTTGTCAATACCCTTGACTTAAATGAAGATCAGATCACATTTTAGGCCAAATTTATTCAGAAAACCATGAAAGTCCACATACTTTTCCACTGTACATTATCAATAAAGATGAGTGAGTCTGTTTCAGAAGCAGCCATGTAAGCTCAAGTTTGACACTACCTCTATTGTACTTTATCAATGAGACCTGGCCGATTGTAGGTTTTAGATGATACTTTGGCCTTTCCATTATTTTGGCAGACATTGATCTTGGGTCCACAATGCTTGGGGTTCATCTCTGTATTTCTGTGTTACTGGTCTTACAATTCTACTGTTGATGATTGGCTTTCATCTTGTGTTATGGCCTCTATATTTCTGCTCTCAAATTCTTTTTTCAAATGCTGTGATACCTTCAGCCCTACACTGTGGAGGCAGTCACTGACTGTTTCAGGTTTTTATTCACAACTCTCACAATGTTTATATCAAGTGTTCTGGATTTTCCCAGGGGCCCGGTGGTTTGTTTCTTTTTCATGACTTTCTTGCCATGACTCTGATAGATTTTCTCTCTTTTCTCAGCTTTACTATGGTTTGCTTTTCTCCCATATACAACTTTCTGGTCAACATGTTGATTTATCCTTTTTAACAAAAAGCAATTATCCTTTTTCCCAGGGCTCAAACCAAGAGTAAACATTCAGAGCTATTGATTTCTTGAACAATCAATATAAAAAAGCACTCTAGGAAAAGAAGAAACACCTTTCAATCACATGTTCCAATATCCTATATAAAAATGGGTGGGTTAAAACAAACATATATATTTTATATTTTAGCTACTGTATATTGCCATTCATTGTCACATTTTGTACATTAAATACGGCAAACAAATACAGTCCTATATTTATTACATTTACTGACTATTTGACTACCTTTGTTAAGCTGTGAAATGAAAGTCCAAAGTTTATTTCATGGACTACTACAATTCAGTCAGACAAAATAAGATTCTTGATTTTTTTTTTCTTATGACCTTTAAAGAGTTTAGAAGTTTATATACACTTGAATTTATGAGAAAAGCCACTAAAGTTAATAAAACTTTGGATTCGTTTACAGAGGATAAAGTCTTTAAAGCCATGAAATGAGTAATTTAAAGTACATAAATATACTTTAATAAGTGTACATAATAATGGTGCTGCCTGAAGTAAAAAGGAATAACTGCCTTTTAATGGTGGTGTCCAAAACATTTCCTCCCAGACTTTACTGTTATTGCTTATTCTAAGATGCTAATGCATCCTCAATGTGGATTATGAATGAAAGTAATCCTGCAATGCCTCCTACTAGGTAATCCTTGCTGTAATCAATAAACAGCCCATAATTTTCACCTGTCTGCTGGATTCTCTTTTAATTTTCTCAGTGGGCATTGCTAGTAATCTCTTTAATCCTTCTCCTCTCATAAACAGAGAGCAAACCTCCAGCCAGTATTGACCTTGAGTGACATGAGTTTGACAATACTCACCAGCACTGAACATAACTCAATCACATAAGATAACTGATGTGACCAGTTTATAAAAAAACAACAAAAAAAAATTATTAGTTAGTTCCATATACCTTTAAGCAGTTTGTTCCAGTCTACATATTTAGACAAGTAACATTCAGCTAGTGCAACTATTATAACAGCACTGATTAATCCATCCATCCATCCATTTTCTACCGCATACGGCTGTGTCGCGGGGGCAGCAGTCTAATCAGGGACGCCCAGACTTCCCTCTCCCCAGACACTTCCTCCAGCTCTTCCGGGGGAATACCGAGTCGTTCCCAGGCCAGCCGAGAGACATAGTCCCTCCAGCGTGTCCTAGATCTTCCCCGGGGCCTCCTCCCGGTTGGACATGCCCGGAACACCTCCCCAGGGAGGCGTCCAGGAGGCATCCCGGGGGAATACCGAGTCGTTCCCAGGCCAGCCGAGAGACATAGTCCCTCCAGCGTGTCCTAGATCTTCCCCGGGGCCTCCTCCCGGTTGGACATGCCCGGAACACCTCCCCAGGGAGGCGTCCAGGAGGAATCCGGAACAGCCACCTCAGCTGACTCCTCTCGATGTGGAGGAGCAGTGGCTCTACTCTGAGCTCCTTACAAGTGACCGAGCTCCTCACCCTATCTCTAAGGGAGCGCCCAGCCTCCCTGCGGAGGAAAGTCATTTCGGCCGCCTGTATCCGGGATCTTGTCCTTTCGGTCATGACCCAAAGCTCATGACCATAGGTGAGGGTAGGAACGTAGATCGACTGGTAAATAGTCTTCACCACAACAGACCGGTATATCGACCGCATCACTGCAGAAGATACACCGATCCGCCTGTCGATCTCCCGCTCGTGAACAAGACCCCAAGATACTTAAACTCCTCCACTTGAGGCAGGAGCTCTCCACCAACCTGAAGGGGGCAAGCCACCCTTTTCCGGTTGAGAACCATGGCCTCGGACTGCAAACCGTCCCAGTGCACGCTGAAGGTCCTGATTTCAGGAAGCCAACAGGACAACATCATCTGCAAAAAGCAGAGACGAAATCCTGTGGACCCCAAACCGGACCCCCTTCCGGGCCCCCGACTGCACCTAGAAATCCTGTCCATATAGATAATGAACAGGACCGGTGACAAAGGGCAGCCCTGCCGGAGTCCAACATGCACCGGGAACAAGTCTGACTTACTGCCGGCAATGCGAACCAAACTCCTGCTCCGGTCATATAGGGACCGGACAGCCCTTAGCAGAGGGCCCCGGACCCCATACTCCCAGAGCACCCCCCACAGGTCACCACGAGGGACACAGTTGAATGCCTTCTCCAGATCTACAAAGCACATGTGGACTGGTTGGGCAAACTCCCATGAACCCTCCAGCAGCCTGGCGAGGGTATAGAGATGGTTCAGTGTTCCACAACCGGGACAAAACCCGCATTGTTCCTCCTGAACCCGAGGTTCGACTATCGGCCGAATTCTCCTCTCCAGTACCCTGGCATAGACTTTTCCAGGGAGGCTAAGGAGTGTTATCCCCCTGTAGTTGGAACACACCCTCCAGTCCCCCTTCTTAAACAGAGGGACCACCACCCCAGTCTGCCTGTCCAGAGGCACTGTCCCCAGCCGCCACACAATGTTGCAGAGGCGTGTCAACCAAGACAGCCCCTCAACATCCAGAGACTTGAGGTACTCAGGGCGGATCTCATCCACCCCCGGTGCCTTGCCACTGAGAAGCTTCTCAACTACCTCATTGACCTCAGCTTCTGGGATCGACGAGTCCACAACTGTCCTCATTGGAAGACATGTTGGTGGGGTTGTGGAGAACCTCGAAGTACTCCTTCCACTGTTCCGAGGATGTCCCCAGTCAAAGTCAGCAGTTTCCCACTCCCACTGTAAACAGTGTGTGCAGGGCACTGCTTCCCCCTCCTGAGGCACCGGACGGTTTACCAGAATTTCTTGGAAGCCAACTGATAGTCCTTCTCCATGGCCTCACCGAACTCCTCACAGACCCGAGTTTTTGCCTCCGCAACCACCCAGGCTGAAGCTCGCTTGGCCCTCCAGTACCTATCAGCTGCCTCCGGAGTTCCCCGAGCCAACCCGGCTCGATAGGACTCCTTCTTCAACTTGACGGCATCCCTTGCTTCCGGGGTCCACCACCGGGTTCAGGGATTGCCGCCACGACAGGCACCAGAGACCTTACGGCCACAGCTCCGAGCGGCTGTGTCGACAATGGAGGTGGAGAACATGGTCCACTCGGACTCAATGTCTCCAACCTCCCTCGGGATCTGGTTGAAGCTCTGCCAGAGGTGGGAGTTGAAGATCTCTCTGACCGGAGACTCTGTCAAACGTTCCCAGCAGACCCTCACAGTACGTTTGGGTCTGCCAAGTCTGTCCAACTTCCTCCCCCACCATCGGATCCAACTCACCACCAGGTGGTGATCAGTTGACAGCTCCGCCCCTCTCTTTACCCGAGTGTCCAAGACATTCGGCCGGAGGTCAGATGAAACAACCACAAAGTCGATCATCGACCTCCGACCTAGGGTGTCCTGGTGCCATGTGTACTGATGGACACCCTTATGCTTGAACATGGTGTTCATTATGTACAAACTGTGACTAGCACAGAAGTCCAATAACAGAACAACACTCGGGTTCAGGTCGTGGGGGCTGTTCCTCCCAATCATGCCTCTCCAGGTGTCACTGTCGCTGCCCACGTGAGCTTTGAAGTCCCCCAGTAGAACGATGGAGTCCCCGGTCGAAGCACTTTCTAGCACACCTTCCAGAGATGCCAAGAATGTCGGGTACTCTACACTGCCATTTGGCCCGTAAGCACAAATAACAGTGAGAGACCTATCCCCGACCCAAAGGCGCAGGAAAATGACCCTCTCGTTCACCGGGGTGAACTCCAACACATGGTTGCTGAGCTGGGGGGCTACGAGCAAGCCCACACCAGCCCGCCTCTCTCAAGGAGTTGGGTTCCAGAGCCCAAGCTGTGTGTGGAGGCAAGCCCAACTATCTCTAGTCGGTATCTCTCAACCTCCCGCACCAGCTCAGGCTCCATCCCCCCCAGCAAGGTGACATTCTATGTCCCTAGAGCCAGATTCCGTGTCCGGGGATTGGGTCGCCGAGGCCCCTGCCTTCGACTGCCACCCAATCCACATTGCACCAGCCCCTTACCTTTCCTCCTGTAGGTGGTGGGCCCACAGGAGATCGGCCCCACGTCACTCCTTCGGGCTGAGCCCGACCAGTCCCCGTGGGGTAAGACCCGGATACCAGTTGCTTGCATGCGAGCCCCAACCCCGGGCCTGGCTCCAGGGTGGGGCCCCGGTTGCGCCATACTGGGCGACGTCACGGACCTTGATATTAAATTTTTCATAAGGGGTATTTGAACCGCTCTTTGTCTGGCCCGTCACCCAGGACCTGTTTGCCTTGGGAGACCCTACCAGGGGCAAAAAGCCCCAGACAACATAGCTCCTAGGATCATTCAGGCACTCAAACCCCTCCAACACAATAAGGTGGCGGTTCGAGGAGGGGGCACTGATTAATTACACTATTAATTTTACTCCAATTATTTGTTTTAGCTACTAAAAATTCCAATTCATGCAATAGTTAGCTCCCCTGAAACCATTACTGTACTTACTATGAGCAATCAGTCAGCCATCAGACTGTTCTCTGCACTCATACTACGTTCTGATTACAGACTAAACAGAATTACAGAATAAACTTGCTCAAAATGAACTTTCTGCAAATCAAAAACATAAAAACAAAATGTACATGAATCTTTAAGAATTGTGTACTCTAAGATTCGAATGGGACTCTTTATTAAATTGTTTGTTAGTTTTGCAGAGACTAAAAACCATTGTTCTATGCAACCTCTTGCCAAAATTTGGTAGGGCTTGGAGGAGGTATTGGCTTGAGAAAATAGTTAATGGTTATATATTCTATTAATGTTCAATTATTGGATAGATATTGTCAATGTGAGATTAGAGAGGCCTCACTACAGACATGGAGGCTTACTAGACAGTTACTCTAGAGTGCAAGAATTCTTTGCAGGGCTTGCAGGCAGTTAGATGACTTATAAAATGGACAATTCCCTGGCATAGAAAACATCTATGATGATATCTCTTTTCTTGGATACAGGTTTACATCAGAGTTTATGTAGTCAATATCAAACAGGTAAACAGGACTAGAACCAAAAACAAAGGCACACTGCAAAACAAGCAAAAGCATATGGAACAAAAGCAAATAGTGTTATTACTTATCCATTAAAAAAATATGCATAAGCCCTTATTACAGAATTATGAGGCTCTTTGTAACCTTTTTATAACACAGCACAACTGAGTTCTCTAACCTGGCAGGTCACAAGTTTTGATTAATTTTAAACACCTAATAACTTAATTGTTGACATGGTGACGTTTGTACAATGTGCCAGGTGTCATGCTTTGTTACGGTCAATATAAGTAACTTTTCTGTCGTAGGAAAGTCTTTGCATTTATTAACTTCAAAAGAGGGGAAAAAGAGAGGATGCTTTTGAAACAACAAAGTGATAACAGGAAATAACCAGTTTAAGGACATATCCACATAATTAACCAAACTATAGCTGCAGTATATAACTGTAGCACCCCAGTGGGGTTGAAAGCAGAGGCTGGCGTAATAATGTGCTGTAGTTTTAGGGTTCTTTCCCACTTGGTTTTCAGTAAGGTCTTCTAAAAAAAAACTAAAAATAATCTCAACTAAACTCAAAAGTATTTCACACTTTCACACAATTCAATACCTGCTTAACAGGTTGCTGTCAGTGAAATCAGTTTGCTCCAATGCCACTGTTTCTCATCTCAACGTTGCACCCCTCACTTCAAGACAAATAAGGTAAATATAGAGCACAATACATTACATACAAATATATACTCACTCATTAAATCACCTTCTCTCCTTTTTTAACCTTACTAAAACAAGTCTTCACTGCAACAATAAGACTAAAACAATTACGTATGATAAAGAATGAAGAAATATGGTTTAATTTCAAGAGTTGCTAGGAAAAGCACCTTCTCTCCAAAAATAATATAGAATCTTAGTTAGCAAAAATGTATGGTGATTATGGTACTATGAGAAGCAAAGCAACCTGGCTCATACTTAACACATGAATTGGTGTGCACATGCAAAAGAAGGGGCTGAATGTGTACAACAGTGTCTACTAGTCTGGAAATTAAGAACACTAATGTGCAAAATAAATCTTTCAGTGGTTTTAAAGGCTATGTGAGTTTTTAATCAATTTACTAAAATAAATAATAAATTAAAACGGTTTAGTGTTAGAGTAGCTCATTAACAGTCTAGAACAGTACATAAGGATGCAATTCCACGGTAGTTTGTTTAGCAGGGGAACACTGTAAAAAATGATTGTAAGGCTAAGTAAATAAAACAAAACAAAAAATTCATTTTTTGCAAATAATAATTTTGTTAAAGTTGAAACTTTAGAATATTAAGAAAAATCTATATATGTACTTAATTTAGATCTTCAAACATTAAACATCCAACAGTCAAGTAAATTTTACTTAAGATTCCTTTACAAATTTAAACGAATTAAAAGAGTACTTGTGCTCCTTTAGAAAATCAAGTAGAATTTAAGATTCGAAAAGGTAATCTTTGCATGCGCGAAAAAGAAGACAACCCTTTCTTCGACAGGTAAGTTATAGTTTAAAATGTTTATATAGTTTAAAATATAGTTTATACATATTGTACTATCTAGGTTTTGTAGCTAATGTATTGGAGGTTCACAGTTCAGTCTTTCAATATTGTTTATTCCAAATCTCCTAACAGGGCCACGGGATTGAGACGAGACGATTTGCAGTCATCCACAGTCTCATTGTGTATCTCGGAGAAGATATTCAACGACAGCAAATAAGTCCCATACATGTTGATAGGTTAGAAAACCACGGTCTTTGAAAACCAAGCTGCACACTTGAAATGTTTTGTTCTCTGGATGTTCATAGACATTAATCTGTCTTGTTTAGTCAACTTTGTTTAAACATTGTTACAATGTGAGAAAATGTATAGCCTGAAACATGCAGAATGATTGTTGCTGTTACCATTTACATTTTTTCTGCTTTTATATTTTCAAATACTGTAGAAAAGGGTATTTCAAAATAAGCAGTTTGTTAAAGAATCCTTTTTTTTTTTTAAGTTTAAACTATTTAAAAAAGGAGCACTTGGCCATGGACTTGCGTAATTTACTTAGAAGACAGGATTTATTTGTAACAGCAGTCTGTTAATATCAGCTTGTTGCTCAGGTTAAGATTCTGTCCAGTCCTTGCATTAGGATGGCTTGAATAAGCAAAAGTTTTATAATCAAAAATGTCATTGCACTTTACTGCTGCTTGAGCTGTTTAAATTCTTAATTTATTTTTAAGCATTGATCTGTAAGGGCATGTTAATTCCTTAAAATTAAGCTCTTAATAAATAACCTTACCGTCACAGTGCTATTGTGTCATATTTTTGTCATATTGTAACAGTGACTCATTTTATTTTACTTAAAATAATTAACAACACTGAATAAAATGTAAAAATTAAATTAAAAGAGAAAATAGTTTTAGAAAATAGAAAATAGAAAAAAGTTTTACTTAATTATATCAATTAATTACCTCAGATCAGTACTAATACTACTCAATTTAACAGGCCATGTTTTGTTTACTTTTTCACTTTGTAAATTTTACTCAACTTCCTTAAGTAAATTTTACTTAATTTTGCATGAGTAAAAAACTTGCAAAAGAAAAATTGTAAATGTTACTTATTATTATTATTATTATTTTTTTTGTGAAGATGGACAAAGGCATTTTATTTAAATTTTATTGCTGAGTTCCAAGGCTAGTGCAGCATGTCAGGTTAGTAATTAAACAAGATACCATAGACACACTTAATCTACATATGCAGTTGAAATCCAACTCCCTGTAGCATTTAAAAATAGTTTAGTTACACATTAAACCTGTCTTTGTAGTTAGAGCAATATTTCTATTTGTTGTAAAACAAACAAATAAAACAAAAGAGGAGATTCTGAGTTCTTCTCATAAGCCTTTTGTATATGGGCTGAAACCTTGATATACATGCTAGTTTATGACTACTTTATAATTGAGTCTATAACATCACATCATGTCATATTTTATTCCTTACATATTCAGTAACATTGAGTAGAAAGGAAGAAGAATCTGTGCTGTAATGAATGTCCTTCAGTTAATGATTTGGGTGCACTGAGAATAAACATATCACTTGAGCTCAACTTACTCAAATTAGATGTCTGCTAAATGTTATTTTATACATTACACAGATATCAGCAAATGTTACTCTATTTTGTGGCATTAGTGTTAAGCACATTATCAGTGCCTACATTTCTTGTCTGGGCAATGCAATGAGTGATATTTTATCTTTGTCAATAAGCTTGTTGATATTGTTTAGCAGGCGCAAGTTGATAAACTAATTACTACTATTGAGTTTAATAAACACCCTTATCTATGGTAGTTGTATTGCCTGCCTCCATTTCACACCCATACACCTGGGACTAAATCCTTTCTTGAATGTTACTTCCCTAAATACTCCTAGACCATAATTGGGTCGTAACAGCGAGAATATATATTTTTTTTCAAGAGTGCAAGAATAAAAAAAAAAAAATGTGTATATATATATATATATATATATATATATATATATATATATATATATATATATATATATATACGTATATATGTATATATACGTATATGTATATGTGTTTATATATATATATATATATATATATATATATATATATATATATATATATATATATATATATATATATATATATATATATATATTAAAATTCAAATAATTCAAATATATATTCTTATATTTATAATATAATTCATATATATATATATATATATATATAGATAGATAGATAGATAGATAGATAGATAGATAGATAGATAGATAGATAGATAGATAGGTAGGATTAAAAAGACAAGGGGTGAATTAATTACATGTTGTAGCACTCTTGTCTCATAATTAGATCTTGTCTTAGAGCTGTCGATAGCAAACCAGGACAATCCAATGGCATTTCTTCTCTATTGTCACTACTCTATCTCTCATTGTCATGTTGAGACTTTGTCTGACTTTCCCAAAAATATGATTACTGTTTTGCATTCTTATTAGTAACAGTGGGATTTCCTTTTATCTTTATTTTATTTAGTTGACACACACAATGCAAACGAATATCTGACAGTTTTTGGGTCTAGTTTTTTAGTGCCATTGAGCTGGATTTCACAACACCCAATTCTCTATTCACAACATGAAACGGTTATTTAAAGACTTTCAGTAAGCCCCTGTTATGCTGCTGACACTTGCTAATAGAAGCACTTGCTCCTCAGGGAGAGACAGATTACTGGACCCTGTTTCCCTGGCTACCTCTGGCTGACAAATGCTTTGTGTCATCTCTCATATGATTTACAGTGTATTTCAGCCATAAGCCATGAATCACATTCATCTGCTTACAGCCTCAGACAGTACTTTACACTCTTGACTCAGTGCATGCTAAACCAGATGTGTACTGTACTTACGAAGTTCACGGCTGATGTACTTTTGCCAGTATGAAATACTGTACATCTCCTTCATCTCCTTTATCTTCATATGTAATGTGTAGGATGTGCCATGAATAAAGGACATTTCCACTGAGCACATCTCTGCCTAGCCGGCTACATTTGGTCTCCATCTAGATCTTTACTTTTCACTTTATTTAACTGATAAACAAATTGGCTAATGATACTGAAATTTCATTTATATGTCACTCATGAGTGCCCCTTCCCCACAAGGTTAATCTGATGGCTGCCAATGCAAGACATAGTTTTCAAGGACTATGTGAAAGATTTGCCTACCAGGATGATCAGCATAAAGTAGTAAATGAAGTTTGTCAGAAAGACTAACTTCATTTACTGTTTGTAATTTTCAGCCAAGGTTTATAAGAATAGTAGTTAGAAAAGATTCTAATAAATAAACAGAAAGACCTAATAAACATTTGCATTCTCCAACAGCTGTAGCTGTTTTCATATCAGCTTATTTTCACCTGTTGTGTATAACTAATAGCATAGCGAAAAACCAGAGAGCAAAATAAACAGACCAGGTTTGATTCATCCAGCACAGTTGTCTCCTGTGTGGCAATCAACAAATGTTCCATAACAGCTCTTGCAATTTCTATCATGCTCACTGTTGTATACCTACTGTCGAATGTGATGGCAGTAGCTGATCTTGACTCACTTCCACTGCTGTGGCTCCTTTTACCCTCCATATCTGCCTAATCCATCCTGTAGCTAGGCAATGTTAACTTACACCAATAAATCAAGTAATTTAGCAGATAACTAACTGCAAAATGAAAAAATCAAAATCAAAGGGATAATGCCATTAGGTATAAGTTCATATATATATGATACTACTATCATTCAGATTAATTTATTTTACACATTAACCTGTACATCTTTGATTTGATTCTTTGTCCTGCAGCATTTTGGCCACTTCCTTCTCTATAGTTCAATGGCAAGTTTCTGAAATGCTATAGGTCTGCTATCCGACCACCATAATTATGATTTTTCAGTTTTCTGTCAAGCCCTGAATGTGATAAAAGGTTCATATTTATCTGATTTATTCCATTTTATAGCTCAGTTGTAGGTCCAGCAGATAGGACCTGACCTATCCAAACTGGGCAAATCATAACTATCTGGACAGAGGTGAGATGTAAATAATGCTTTTTTTCTCACTCTTGGTTTTCAGTGTCAGTTTGGATTCGTTCATCGTCAATCACTCTCTCTTCATACATGAAAATATCTGCTTTTCTGGGTTTGTTTAAACGAAATTAATTACAAAACCCATTATTATTTTAAAAGCTTTCTAGTAAATCACCTTCATAATGTTTGAATGACAAAATAGACTATTATGATTGCTAAAGACATTCCTTTATGAACAACTTGGTAAAATAAAGTAGGTGTGAGTATATTATCTTTCAAACTGTCAGATGCTTTTCAAGAATTGCACCAAAAGAATAGCATTGGATAGTATGTTTACATAGTACACCACTATAATACTTGATCACCTAGGTGGTATGGTATATGCTTGACATTGATTATTACCTTTAATGGATTCAGAACATACATGTAGCTATGGTATACACATAACAAATTAAACCTTAATTTGACAGATAGTCATGGAACAACATTTGTTAAAAAGCCCCCTGGTTGTGAAACTATTCACATCACATATTAGATAGAGCCAGCTCCTTGAATAAGATACTAACAAATGATAAAGCTCATACACTAGTGTAAATTAGAGTTGGAACAGCTTAACACCTTTTTAAGTTTGAATACAAATTTCAACTACTGAAATTTTGCTTTTAGTATTTTCTCCCGTTTTCTGCCATTTTTTTCTTTCTTCCTACCTGCTACCTAGCGAGCTAACCTAGCGAGCTAACCTAGCGAGCTAACCTAGCGAGCTAACCTAGCGAGCTAACCTAGCGAGCGGTATCACAATACAAATACAACAAGAAAGAGTATTGTTGTCATCCCCTGTTGTGTTAAAAATAACACAAATTAATTGTTTTTAAGTGCAATTGTGTGCTATTACCTCAGAGGAAAAGAAAAAAAAAATCGCTTGGGTTTCCTAGCTTTGACAAAGTAAAACTAAAAACTGTTGAGTGTAATTCAAGTAATTTCACTTAAATAAATCCAAATGCTATTTGGAATTCCAAACCTATTGTGTTTTTTTAATCATACACTTGTAGGCAGATCCATCAGTACTAGCCAGAAAAACCAATAAGATTAAAAGTATAATGTTATTGCTTCACTTAAATTCTAATAATTTCAAACTTCATTTTTCTTATAAGGCTGTTTCTAAATTAATCTCTAAACATGTGCCAAGAAGTAAATATGATTGTGTAACCTCTCGAAATTCCAAACCTTTGTTGCTGTTGCTCCCTCTTCTGAGACACATGGATAAAGAAGACAGCTCTGAGTGCCTTGTTCAAAGGGCTTCAACTATAATTACTGCTACCTTTCTTCGAGCTTTTTCAGGTTCTCCAGGGAGTCCAAGCCCCATGTGTGCTACTCTCAGCCAAAGACCTAGAAATTTACACTATATAAATTAAGCACATATCCAGACAGAAGAACTGTTGTCATAAACCATAACTGCTGTGCTGTAAAAATCCAAAACGATTGAAAACAGCAGGTAACAGCATCACAATGTATAAAATCATTCAGATACCAGGCAAGAACTTGAGTTAATGTTTAATGATTGGTAAAGATTTTAGTATTTCAAAAACTGCTGATCTGGGATTTTCCTCACACACTATTCAAAATGCTATGAAAATTTACACACTTGGAAACCTCCATGTTAGACTAAAAGGAAAAACATTTAAATGTTTTTTGTTGCTGTCCAAGTCTTGTAGAAGGTTAAACGTACCCAATCTTATTTGGAAACTGCCAGTTTTCATTCCAACCAAGCAGAAGCCACAGCTGAGTCTACTGAAAGCCAAGATCAAAGATTAAGTCCAAGATCAAGATTAAACAGTTGGAATTAGGTGTGGCTCATGCTTGGTTGGAACGTGCACCCAAACCAGCCCTAGATCGGACACTTCTGTACTAAAGTTAACAGGCTAGATAAAACTGGCAATAGCATGGACTTTTAAGACAACACTTTCAAGCACACGGCCATACAGCTGCCGGAACGTGTAACACTATAAACACATGAAATTCTTAAGTTGTGATTTATAGTTATAAGTGCCTTCTCCATCCTGGTATTTTATTTTTTTTACTTTGTGTTTTTTTATATTGAGGTCTCATGACATTTCAACCCCAGTACTAATAGCATCATCAACACTGTTAGGCAAGTAATATGGGTGCTTCAAAGCCAAGTTATAATATAAGAAACACACAAAAGTGAAATCACTGACTTATTTCCTTTTGTAATGTGGTCTCCTGAAAATCAAAGCTTTAGTATTAGCATTGTTAGCTACATGAGATTGGCCATTCATCTACTTGTAAGCAAAGTTGTTGTAAAGTAGTAAATACAAAACATTTGGATCATATTCATTTATGA